>NW_028301540.1:27050000-27300000 GCF_042242905.1 Orbicella faveolata
TGCATGTGACAACAATGCCTTAAGAACGACTCGACGTCGAAATTTTCTGGTTCGAGCCTAAACAAGGTCCCTGCATTCCGTTTATTCTTGAACAAGATAACATGAATTAAGTCGTTTCTTTTAGCCCTCCCTCTAAATTAAAAGCAGGCCTTTCTCCAATCTAGAGGCTAAAGGCTTTAAGCCCGATATATGACCCCTTCCCTCCCAAAATATGCCCTCCCTCATCCAACATCATGGCCATATCATTGTACTTCAAACAGAAATTAGTAATGAATAAGTTTGCAAGCGCAAAGCAGAGCAAACCGTGTAATAAAGGTGACTGTTTTTGCAAGATATCACTCATAAGAAACTTTGTTAAACTCGCTTTTTGACAGCACATTCCTGAACGTTTTTTCACACCACTCATATGCACCCCAAGATATGGGCCCAGTGTTTACAAGTGGGGAGCTATGTTGGAAGCCCTATGCCTCACAACGGGCAAAGAGTATCAAGTCGAGTAAGTCATACAAGTGGATTTTTGCAGTATTTCGTCTCTAAACACCGGTGTACCAAGTTATGGCTCTCTGCAGACTTGCTGAGAGTTAAGTCTCTAGAGTTGGTCGCAAAAGTCGCAGCATTTTCATGAGAAATCCTCCAATAATGTTGGGTACTCTTCTGGAAACAAACACAACGTGTTTATCACACAGTGATGCGGGTGAAATGAGCGGAATAGTCTAACGACGGACATTTTCTTGCAGCAATGTTGGCTAATATTGCATCAAAACCGCTGTTGATACCATACGTTTTCACTAAAACAGGGAAAGAGTCTTGCGACCCCAGTGGCAGAGTGCGGAGCCCGTCTGAAAAGCTCACTTGAATCACATGTAGGTCAGAAGTTTGTCATCATACCTCAATAAGCTTTTTCTCTAGCAGAAAAGTTATTTGTCCTCTGGAAAATCAACAAGAAATAACCGGTTTGATTGAGGATTTGTTACTTAGTATTCTGTAAGTTATGTAATTAATCACTTGTTGTGAATTTTTTTTAGAATTAAGAGGTGACTTACTACTGGGTGGGACCCGACCGACAGACACGGTTGCACACCCCCTAAAAGACCCTCAGTAGAACAAATGTAACATCACTTGTGCTGTCCTGTTAGATCAGACAAGACTACCACCCGTTTCCTCCCCCCACCCCACCCCCCCTTGATCTCAAATACTCACCAGTATCAGCTATACTCTCAAGTTTTTTCAGAAGCACATCACACGATTCCTCTATCAGTGAAACCATCAGCTTCATTTTTCTCGCGCTGAACGAGGGCGTCAGAATGTTGCGAATTCGTTTCCACGTCTCGTCACGCGCGGAGAACACGTTTGAACCCATCGGTGGTGGTGGAGTCCGCATCATTCGGTTGTGAAACGTCGCAAACTCCTTGACCATGATCGTCTTCAGCATTTCAGGATCTGCCACGACCAAAGATGGTTTCCTACCCAGCGAAATCGCAAAGATCTTGCCGTACTTTCTCACATAATCGAATATCATCAAATGAACGCTTCCATACTTTCGCACCTCCAGAATATTCCCGACAAACGGCAGGGGTTTTGGACCGGGAACATTCAGTCGGTTTAAGACTGAGAAACCAAGCATGCCATACCAGTAGATTAGTATCAACAGCAAAATCACAGTGGAAAACACTATCAATGGATCCCAATTACTAAACGTTTGAATTTCCATTGTGTGATCCGAGTGACATAAGAGTTTTAATCACGTTCGTAACAGACGTCACGCTTCAATGGTCATAGCGTCCTTTCAATGAAAAGTAAACACGAGTAAAAAGTTCTGTCACGAATTATAGATTAATCTTTTTTTCAGGTTTCTCAGATGAACAATCGTTTTCTATTGCTTTCTACAACGCAAAAAGGATGCTGGCTGGCTCTTAAACAAGGTCTTGCAATAATTCTCCCAGCAAACATGCGTGATTCTTCAGGTGGATCGCGTGACCTTCAGGGGTTTTGAATTGCAAATTCCAACAGATTGAGGAGGGTGTTTACTCAAACAGTGATGCTTCAACGACAGCCGAATAAAGATTAAAAGGTCATAGACAAATGTACCAATATCTAATAACAGACCTTGTAAGAGCTCGACCATTATTTGGACAATTTTCTAGGGGCACGAAATGTTTTCTCAGCTTTAGGTTGTGCATTTTTTTTTTTTTTTTTTTTTTTTTTTTTTTTTTGGTGGGCAATAGCTTATGCGAGAAGTGTTTTTGGCAGAACCTGGATAGTAAAAAGCACTTTCCCGGATTTTTTCTCCATGGTTCCCCTTGCACAATTTTTCTTTTTCTTTCAGCAGTTTTTGCTGTGCAGACATTTTTTTTTGGCCGTGGGGGGGGGGGAATTGCCCAACCCCTGTCAGCTGTTAGTGTTTCCACTAGAGGAAACTAGAGGAAACACTCGGCAAACATTTTGGTAATAAAGTGTGTGGAACTTTGACCGACTTTGAATCTCTATGACACTGTTATTTTAACAGCAGACACGTTTTTGCTCAAAATAGTTGCAGACAAACTCTCTCGACTTCTTATTGAAATATGTGTAATAAGTTCGACACAGAAAGCGACAAAGAAATTTTTTAAGGTGGTTGGCATAATAGTGCTGAACATGTTACACACAGAAAGTTAAAATTCCTAAAAACTCTCAAAAGCGTGAAACAGGCTTCCAGGCGTTTATCAGCAGTCGGAGCGTAACACGAAAAACGATAAGACCATTTTTTTTTCCTCTCGTCGTTTTCGCGCTGCTCCCCAACTAACTGAACGCCTTGAAATGACAAGCGATTTCCATTTAAAAGTTTAAAGTCTATTCATTTAAAATGACTCTTTTCTTTACATAGGAAATGTCAAATGGAAAATGGAATCTTAGCGTACCCCGCTGTCAATCTCAATTCAGTTCGACAGACAGGGCCGTATGAGTTTCATTACGAGATGGTTTGCCCGTTTGTAAACACAACTTTGCCTGGCTGCTTTAACATCTTTACGCCCTTTTACACACATTACTTGCACAACTGAATCAATGTTTAGGACTCCTGCTGGAATTGAAACCTTAACACCTCTCTGTACTGAGCCAAAACTTCATATTTAACACATTGTATTCTTTATTTGATATCTTTGCAAGTATTTACAGCAATGCAGTTTATATTACTATATCTCATCTGAAAGGGTACAAGATGTACTATCCAAAAAAAAATAAGTTGCCTTCATGGAAAGTAATATAACTTTTACAAATATTTTAATCAGAAGCACTTAGCAAGAAAAGCTGAAAAAGGTGAAAACAAATTGAGATAAACTCAAACATATTGTAAATAAAACCACTCTGCTGTTTCAATTTCATGAAAAAAGAAATAAAACTTTTTTCCTTGACATAAATTGGAAACACTGTAACACTGGTTGGAAGTGAAATTGCACTGACGCCCTTGGTTGCAAGTTTCAATAATGTCTTATCAAAAATCTAGTAAAAATATTTTATATGACAGGACAATTACTGACTGTTTGTTGTCTTTCTTTTCTCAAGTTAAGATTTATTATCATTCAACGTAGAGTGGAACTGAATATTTATCACCTGCCAGGTCGAGTTAAAACCACTTTGATAGCAAATTATACCCTTAATCAATGCTAAACGAACAAAAGGGATCATGTAGAATTATTATAGTTAATCAGTCGAGTGTAAATGTTTGCTCAAAAATCAGAACCGCCAAGAGTCCGAATTCGCAGCGATAAACAAAAGAAAAGTGGGCTCTAAGGACAAGATTGCCCGAGGAGTCTACTGTCATGAAAAAACGGGGGTGCTCTTCAAACTTTTTAGGGGTTAAAAAAAAACAGTTTTGCTATCTCTTAGGGTGTTCAGTCTCAAAAAGGCCAAAGCGGGAACTTTCGCGGTACCTTTTAGGGTATTGAGCCGAACGAAATATGACGAAAAAACGTGTTGTTTTAGAATTGGTATCTCTTAGGATTGCAAAAACTTTCAAGCCACGCCCACAAAGCAGGATCTTGGTACCTCCTAGGGGTTCTTTTCAAAATTTCCCACGAGAGCCCCGGTCCTTTTTGGGGAGAGTCCCGTCTCGGGCGAGAATGATCGCGTAAACGATGAGTTGTAGCTTGTTTATAGAATATGCCAGGCATAATCACTGAATTCTAATTGGCTTGGGCAGGTAGGGTCGAGTGTAAACATACGGTTATTAAAATTAGCATCAAAAAGCACAGCCATATCATGGTGTGATATATCATTGCTATCATGTTATGGCATCACTGAAAAAAGTAACTCTTTTAACTTTATATAGACTGAACTCTGACTAACACGCCATCTTTTGCCGACAAAGTTATGCCGGCATGGATTTTCAGAGGAACTTGAGTTTCAGGCGATGCCACAAACTTGTAATTCATCAGGATTCGCGCCAGTGCAACCTTGATCTCCATCAGGGCGAACCTCATTCCGATGCAGTTCCTGGGCCCGGCACCAAACGGTAGGAACTGGAAGGGATGGATGGCGTCTTTTGCGGGACCGCGGAATCTCTCAGGGTCGAACTTCTCCGGGTCTTGCCAGGCATCAGGGTCATGGTGAAGGGCGTATATGGGAATCACGACTTCCGTACCAGCTGGAATGTGGATTCCATTCAGGTCGTAATCTTCAGCACATTGCCGATTTGGGAATGCACCAGGTGGACAAAGTCGCTGAGACTCTTTGATGACGCAGTCAAGGTATTGTATGTTCTGGGCCAGTTCGTACAGAGGCTTTCTCGTGGAATTAGACTCCACGGCCTCTTTGATCTCTGCCCTCAGCTTGTCTTGAACATCTTGGTTTAGAGCCAGGTAATACAGAGTAAAGCTCAACGTGTTGCTCGACGTTTCGTAGCCAGCCAATAGGAAAACGATTGCCTGGGCAATAATCTCTTCGTCAGAAAGTTTGCTGACCCCTTCCACCGTGGTCTCTTCGTTGGCGGTCATCATGAGATGGAGCAGGTCTTTCCGTCCCGTCAGCCCCTGCTGGCGCCGGCTTTTGATGATGTCTTCTGCAACGTCTTTAAGATATGATGCTGGGTTGCCACGTCGAGACAATAGTAGCCGAAAGAGAGAATTACCAAGGGGAAATCGGCCTATCTGTCGGACGATAGTAGGGATTTGGAATAGCGCTTTGGCTTTTTCCAGCAATTCCTTGTTTTCCCCCAATTGAATGCTTGTGTCCACCCCAAAAGCCGTGGAGAGAATCACTTCAAGCGTCAGCCTACTGAACCAGTCCAGCATATTTACACTTTTATCTGCAAAACAGGACACGCATTTAGATTTTTGAATAACAACTGATATGTATATTCCATGCGAATGTCCATATACCCTTTCCTTTTCATTGAATTGGCACCCATATAAGTCACGTATGTGTCACGCGTTTGTGTCACACCATACTCGGATAGTCGGGTCAGGCTGAGGACACACACACTCCGTGGACACACATACACCGTGCGTCGACACAATAATCCGTGTCAATCCTCTCCATCCCTAACCATCCTTGTTCTTTTATGGTTTATTATCATCTCTTTGCTGTTTTCCTATCTCAGTAAACTGTTATAAATTTTGCACGTGACCAAACGAATTCAAATTAGATCCCGGTAATTAGACCAAATTACCGTGACTGAGCTCCTTGAATGTACTACAAAGTCACTATTATCTCCTTTTCAAAGTACCTCAGGGAATACCTTACACCTCAGCTACTTATTCATGATTAAATTAATTTGTGACGAGCAGCAACTCAATTCATTATTCACCTAAATCAGCAATTTCCTCGAGTTTTTCCAGCAGAGTGTCGCACGACTTCTCAATCAATGGCACCATCAGCTTCATCTTTCCCGCGCTGAACGTGGGGGTCAGCGTGTTACGGATCCTCTTCCAAGTCTCGTCTTTCGCATTTAAGAGGTTCTTGTTAAACAGTGGACCCGGGCTTTGTACTTGAAAACGATTGCGAAAGTTTGGAAAGTCCTTGATCATTATCTGCTTCAACAACTCTGGATCTGCAACGACAAGCGAAGGTTTACCACCCAGACAGATGGCGTAAACCTTACCGTACTTCTTGAGGTAGTCGAGATGCATGAGATGCAGACCATCATATTTCCTCGCTTCAAGAAAGTTTCCGAAGAACGGAATAGGTTTGGGACCAGGGACGTTGAGTATCTTGAGGGCTGCGAAGCCTCGCGTTCCATACCAGTAGAGAAACAACGCTACCAGGAGTACAAGAGACGCGATGGCAACAGGATGAGCGAGAAATTCCAATGGCAACATCTGCTGTAGCAGTGCCCTCATTGTCAGATCCTCTTCACCTTGGAGAATCAGAAAAAAGACTTGAACGAAGAGAAGTGGATCCATTAACATTAAAAAGAAACACTAATACGTCTTGTTTACATAGAAAATGCCAACATCACATCATCGCGGGGCAACTCATTGCAATATTGATTCTGTTCATAAGCATGAACAGTAATTACTTGTTACAAATACAACTTACCTTTATAATTCTACAATATAAACCTTCAACAGATGAGGTGATTCACTAGACGCTGGATAAGTATCTGCGACAAACGTGTTTTGAACTGCTAGAACAATTGCCCGCAGATGTAATGATACCGTGACGTCTTTTGTGATTTGTATTGTTTATTTGCATAATATATCAGTTGCGTAATCTTACAGTAATACTTTTAGAAATGAAATAATCACCGAATTTATGTGCGCAACGTAGGCTGTTGCGAAAAAAAAAACATTAAGGCTTGAACGAGATTTCTACTGAAATCAACTGGACGTTAAGAAGGGAAAGACGTGAAGCGAGTTAGCGCGGAGCGTTTTGATTCATCTTCATAAAGGTTGCTAGGGCTACATGTTGAGCCGGTACAAAACACAAACAGGATAACACAAAGCCCATATAGCGAAGATATCAGTTTTACAAAGATTGACGTCATTTGTGATCACGTGCGCCAAAATCACCCAAGCGTGTGATTGGCAGCTGGCAGTCCTTGCATTTTGTTTGTTTTCGGTATGTTTCCGCCAAACTTTTACAGTGAAGCATTCCTATATTATTGTATGAAAAACATCAAAATCTGCTATGGTGCTTTACAAGACAGCTCAGAAACAACAGATTTTCGATCGGAACGTGCCGTGGCCACTGCTGACCTGCATTACGAAATAAAGTATACATGTATGTAAGTATGTATGTAAACAGGCCACCAGTAAAGTGTTCTGAAACTCGTAATATAATTTTTATTTGATCGAAAAATAATCCATGCAAACAAAATTAGCGTTTTGGCCACGTTTCAGAACAAAATCTTGAATAGGAATGGAGCGACAGGCGATTAAAGAACACTTGCTCATGATATATTCCCAGTGCTCATGACGTCCCTGATATCTTCGCTGTAATAAAGAAGTACGTGGCGTTATATATATAGCGAACACTGGACGCAGTACTTTTGAAACTATGGCCATACGTATATATAGCAATTTGAACATAAATATAGCAACTGCACTTTAAAATATCAGTTTTCAACATTTCGATCCTATTTGACAGGCATTGACGTCAACATAATTTACCGCTTTTAAAACGTAAAGAAAACTTTTAATTTTACAGTGCGTGGAACCCGGTTAATACGGACACCAAGTGGACATGCCTTAATGTCCGTATTATCCGGGTGTCCGTGCTGTAAG
This sequence comes from Orbicella faveolata, assembly GCF_042242905.1. Classification (NCBI taxonomy): domain Eukaryota; kingdom Metazoa; phylum Cnidaria; class Anthozoa; order Scleractinia; family Merulinidae; genus Orbicella; species Orbicella faveolata. The sequence continues at coordinate 27,057,701 of NW_028301540.1, forward strand.
CGGGCTCTCAGGAAAATCGTCACCGAAACATGACGGCATCGATATAAACATGTATAAAGACTACAGGAGGAGGAATAATAGAAGGAAGAAAGCTTTTTTAAGGGCTACAGTACAAGTGTCAAGCACCGGAAAACAATCAAGCACGTCACGCAGTTTTGCTACTGTTTTTTAAATAATAATAAAATCGTATTATTTAACTACAAATAATTGCGAAATATTGCTGAGAACCTTACAACCAACTGGTTAAAAGTTAAAAAAAGGAAAAATTTTGTGACGACGTTTCACAGGGACCTGAGGGCAATTTCATAATTATTAATAAACGCACCGTTATTTACCTGTGTTCCTTTTTCTTTTTGAGTCGTTTAGTTTACATTTGAAATACGTTATTTTGTTTGCCGCTTTGTAAACGTGACGCTTCGACTGGCTTCTATTCATTCTAAACGATTTAAAAAGACACAGGAACACAGGTAGATAACAATACATTTATTTTAAAAGATTATGTTATTACTGATACAGAGTTTGGTTCCACTGTGACGTCATTATCGTCAAAAATGAATAAAACTGTGAGCGAATATCAATGAAAAGGAATTCCTAAGAGACAAGAAATAATATAATAAAAATGTAACGATGATGTAATCAGGTATCAGCACGCAGCAAACAATTCTCCGTCTTGAAGAAGTGCAAATCGAAGTTTGATTGTTTAATTTTTAAAACGCTCCTTAAAGAGTTGAAACCTGTGTTTAAAAACACTCAAAAAGAAAATTAAAAATTAAAAAGACTCTATTCACGCCAAACGTTTTACGTGACTCTGCGTGTTAATAACCTATATCGTCGCCACATTTCTTTGACAGTTATTTAAATTCGCACACAATCAGGGGATTTACAGAAAAAAACAGTCTTCACTTTCGGATATTTTGTGCCCCTTAAGCTCATTTTAATTTAAAGGAGAATTGTCTCAATTTGTTGTCGGGCGAGAGGTGAGGTACATTTTTGAATAATTTTTTCCTATCTTCTATGCCAGAGTAATGTTTGACCCAAGACTTCACGGGTGTAGGTGTAACCTCTGATTTTTCTTGGAACAGACGGTAGTAGTATTTACACTTCATTTTAGAGAGAGGAACCGATTTTTCAGTGGAAAAGTCAAAAATGTCACAGTGTATGTAAGTAGAAGTACATGATGACCTTACCTGACCCTAACGTGGGAAATTTGATTTTAATCTTCCAAAAGTCCAAATGTCCTAGGAACTGACCGGCGGGGAAGTAAAAGTCAGTGATACTCATCACTAGTGTGCAGACTAGAAGAAGAACATTTACTGTTTCTTGACTTTCATTAAAAAGTTGAAGTACTGATGCGCGCGTACACAGCTGTAAATTTTATAAAATTACAATTATACAGAGAGAAATAATTGGAAATCGTTAGGAGGAAAAAAATTAAGGTTAGAATTCTGCTAAAACAATTAAACTATTCGCTCTCAATTTCTATGAGCTCAACATCACAATTCAAACAGGGCGCTTTTATCTTTTACGACCGGTGGTGCGGATTGCCACCCCTCCCCCTCAAATTAATTTGCTTCCTCGTGAATGTCAAACAAAATCGCAAAGGTTGGCAGCATTACTTGAATAGTGAAAACGGGTAGGGATACCGCCTGTTTAATAGTTGAAATATATGTTTTGATAGCAAAGCGACTTAAAATTGAAGTCGAAACTCCCATAGGCAGACACCTTTGGTACTAGTAAAATTAAAAAGTGTCAAATGAGAGAGGTGACGGCTTATAAGATTTTAAAATGTAGTGTTTGCATATAGCTGGGAGAATGTTCCAGTGTCCGCTGAGTGAAGATGACAATATTTGGATGAAAAAAATTCCTATTTGCAGGTTGGCTTATTTAGTTCAAAGACACAGAATATGGTAACCTGCCAGAGGTGTCAAGTAAGTCGGTCTTTAAACTAGGGTCTCTACTCGAACACGAACGCCATCTCTTGCACTCAAGGAGCCGCCAGGGTGTATAATCAGAGGTACTTGTGTCTCGGGTGACTGCACAAACTTGTACCTCAGCAGGATTTTCACCAGGGCAATCTTGATCTCCATCAGGGCGAACCTCATCCCGATACAGTTCCTGGGCCCGGCACCAAACGGTAGGAACTGAAAGGCATGGATGGCGTCCTTAGAGGAACCGCGGAATCTCTCAGGGTCAAACGTCTCCGGGTTCTGCCAAGCATCAGGGTCATGGTGAAGGGCGTATATGGGAATCAGTATCTCCGTTTCAGCTGGAATGTGGATTCCATTCAGGTCATAATCTTCAGAGCATTCTCGGGTGGCCTGGACACCCGGGGGACACATTCGCTGAGATTCCTTAATGACGCAATCGAGGTATTCGATGCTGTGAGTCAGATCGTAGAGCGAAATATCGGTATTGGACTCCATGGCGTCTTTGATGTCTGCCCTCAGTTTTTCTTGAACATCCGGGTTCGTGGCCAAGAAATACGCAGTAAAGCTTAACGTGTTGCTTGAGGTTTCATAACCAGCTAATAGGAAGAAGACTGATTGTGCTACAATCTCCTCGTCAGTAAGTCTGCTGACCCCTTCCACCGTGGTTTCGTCTTTGGCCGTCATCATGAGTTGTAGCAGGTCCTTCCGTCCCATGAGCCCTTGCTCGCGACGGGTTTTGATAATTTCGTCGACAATGCCAAGAAAATATGTCGGTTGGTTTCCAAATATAGCACCCAGTACCGAAAAGAGAAGAGTGCCAAACGGCAAGCGTTCAATCTGCCGGACAATCAAAGGAATTCTAAATATTGCCTGTGCCTTTTGCAGCATTTCTGTATTTTCTCCCATTTGAATGTTCGCATCCACGCCAAAGGCCGTTGATAAAATCACTTCGAATGTCAGCTGACTGAACCAGTCGAGCATATCCACACTTTCACCTGACGGAAAAGAACGCAGGGTATAAAACCTCTCAAAACTAATTACTGTATTACAAGGCTTGGCATAGACCAAGCAATAGCCTCCCAGGCAGAAGGTCTTAAAGCTTAGCGTCTGCGAGGGAGGCTAACCAAGTGAGCGAGTGAAGAACTGTCCAGTCGCCACTTTCGACCAGCAGATAATTGCTTATTGCCAGACGTGCCTAATCGATGATAGAGCCATGATAAATGACAACATTGAGTAATCGATGGGTAATCGGTGAGTAATCAACTGATTAGTCATTGATTATAGGCGATAATCAATGAGCAATCGCTGGCCAAAAATTTTGTGGCCTATGGGTTACTCATGGATTAGATCGATTACTCATCGAGGCCTTTGATTATCCATTGATGATTTTGATTATTCTTCGATTACTCTTTGATTACCCATCAATTTCTCATTGATTGCACATAATACATTATTATGCTGCACATCTATTTAAGCTTTGTGGCATTTTTCTTTACGTGTATAGTCCTGACCAATCAATGTCATTGAAAACTAATCAATGGAATCAATGACTAGTCGATTTTGTGCCTGTATCCGATTATTCAAAGATTACATGACTGATCAACTTACTAACCTTTCAATTATTTCATTTCACTGAACGATATCATATTCACAAATGAAAAGCTATTCAGATTTAAAATGATTGTTTCACCTTTATCCAATTTTTGTAAAAAGGAAGTTGAATTCCTCGAACATCTACTTTTTTACTGTAGGTGTATAGAAGCCTTTTGGCAGGCTCTTACTTCTAAGCTTACAAAACAAAACATTTTTGTAGAGACTCTAACACTAATGACTATCTTATTTGGTGAGTTTAGTGAAAGCAAAGATAATACCATTTTAAATCACCCGATACTTATACATTATGGCAAAATTTTATATCTTTAAATGCAAATCGAACAATATGGAACTATCATTAGAGGTTTACAAAAAATGGGAAAACTCTTAACTTGTAATTTCAGCTAAACTTTCAACGTTGTTTCTTGAGCCCCCTCTCCCAAAAAAGGAACTGTAAATAAGACTTTACTGTATGTAACGTATTGTAAGTAGTTTTCTGTGAGTAATGTATTGTAAGTACTTTAAGTGTATGTAGTGTACGTTTAGTAATGTAATTTATTGTAACTAGTCTATTGTAAGCAACATACTGTAATTCGGTATCTGTAAGTAAAGTATTGTTATTAGTATGTTTAAGTATGGTTAAGTTGTGTGTCATATTGTACTGTGTTATAAGTGCAATAAAAAAATTGCAAAATTACAAAAATAAAACCCTTTCATTGATCTCACGATTAGTACTTCTAGCTTTTGTCACGATTTCCAAAGTCCCGCCGTAGTCAATCGAACGAGACCGAACCAAAAATCAATCGAACTCAATCGATCTTAATCGTTCGATTGGAGTTCGATTGGTTCGGTAATCGAACATAATCGAACTGGAACTTTTCGGTGAGTTCGATTACCGAACCCAATCGAACTCAATCGACGCGATTGGTTCGATTTTGTTCTTAAGGAAAATAAATTCATCAAGCAGCGTTTGAGAGCGGCTTTGTTTCTAGCCTCAATGGAACATTAATTCCACCTCCAGGTCTCCATCTACCTCTCGGATCATCTTTGGGGCTATCAGTCACAAACCTTAGACCATAAACAGGGAAATTTTATCAGATCTTTGTACATAACAGTCAGTGCTTCATGCTAGCGAGAATGAGACTTACACTTCAACTTTTTCCTTCAGCGGCCAAAGCACAGGCACCAGTTCTCGTTGTAAATGACCAAGTTGGCCGCGGTCATCGTCAATTACCCTCAAAGCCGGACCCCTTTCTCCTCTTTTCTTCTTGACAATAAATCTATCCCCGACACGGACGGCGAAAGAGCACTCGTGGTAGCCTTTTACCACCGCTTCCAGAATGGTTAGTTTCACCTCTTCTGCCCTGTCCGACATCTTGCCTGTTGTACTCGTGTTTGAAATAGAACTTATTTCACCGCCACGCTTTGTTTCAAAACAGATGAAACTGGTTTTATGTTCGATTGTTGAAGTGTTCGATTACCAACCTTCAATTGCGTTCGATTGGTAAAATTTTTGGGTGAGTTCGATTAAGTTCGATTACCGAACCCAGTCGAACTCAATCGAGTGATTGAAGTCGATTGAGTTCGATTACCGAACGTTCGATTGACTACGCCGGGCATAGTGTTTACCTATAACTAACGAAATACGGTCATTGGATGCTGCACCTTTGTGTCAGTCATGAACGGCAGGCAGGCTTTGCGGCCTCGACAGCCTAGAGACACTGCAGAGGGATGGTTATTAATCACGTCCCGTCAAATTCATTATTTATTCAAAACCGAACATGATCTTGATGTCACGAAAGACTGTCACGCAAGACAGTCACGTCTTATGAACGGGCTCCTCACGTATCACTATAAATCAATAAACTAAAACACCCAAATGACTACGAATACTGCATAGCATATTGTTTCAGTAGTTTTTTGTTGGCAACCAAAAAAAGTTATCCCCTGACTTACCTCAATCAGCAATTTTCTCAAGTTTTTCCATCAGCGTGTCACATGACTTCTCCATCAAAGGAACCATCAATTTCATTTTCCCTGCGCTGAATGTTGGCGTCAGTATGTTACGGATTCGTTTCCAGCTGTTACCTTGAGAGTGAAAGACGTTCTTGTTAAAAGGAGCACCTGGAAACTGGAAAATGTAACGATCGCGGAAGTTTGGAAAATCCTTGATCAGTATCAGCTTTAAGAGCTCGGGATCCGCAACGACGAGCGATGGTTTGGCACCCAGACAGATGGCGAACACTTTGCCGTATTTTTTAACGTAATCGAGACACAAGAGATGCATTCCATTGTATTTCCTCACTTCAAGAAAGTTTCCAAGGAATGGAACAGGTTTGGGAATATGAGGAACGTTGAGTTTCTTAAGGTCTGCGAAGCCACGCGTTCCGCACCAGTAGAGGAACAACGACACTACGAGAAGTGACAGTGTCGTGATGGCAGCAGGATGAACGAGGGATTCCAAAGACAAAATGTTCCGTAGCGATTCCATCATCGATGGTCTTCAAAATGTGTACTATATAAAGGTCCTGAAGCAAGCCTGGAGTAAAGAGAAATGTGGGAAATCAAAATCTCACCGCAAGATCTGCAACCCACTCGCTGCAACTGAAATTAATTCAATTCAGTTCATCGTTCACTTGTTCACTTGTGCTTTGCTCTCCGAATTCTTCTGTTTCGCGCTCGCCGAAATTTTTTTCCGTCCTCGCCGGGAGCCTGTTCGCAGGCTAAAACAGATACAGCTGCGTAGTAAGGGATCGCCGAGGAATAGCTCTGACCGTCTAGCCACTGGTCCAGCTGAAAATGGTTCTCGGATGAATGACTGGATACGGAATCGTATAATCTTTATATTGTTTATTCGATCTATAAGGAAGATACATAATTCTTGAGAAACCTAATAGCGAGCGATGCGTGAAATTGCATGGGAAATTATAATTCTCAAAATTGAACCGGTTACAAAAACAAATTACTTACTTGTGTGGCGATATCCAGTCAAACTTTAATATTTCAGTAACAGGTCAGCGAAACGGGTTAGCAGATCGAGCAGTATAACACTACAGTTTAGCGATGTTCAACCTAAGGTACAAAACACTTTGTGATCTTTGTCACTGATTTCGTGTTTTTGAAAACGTGTCATTCCATACGGCGCCCATTCAAGCGGAGTGGCTGAAATGTATAGAAATTTTGAAGAGTCTTAATATCGTATACTAATATCGAGTAATGTCTATGTTAAAGTTCAAAATAAACTTAAACCTACCTCAGTTGTTGTGTATTGTCGTTTTTGCGACTCAAAATGGCGACTTTGAGCGATCTGGTGGGTTTTGCGTTGACTGATATCACAGTCAACCCAGACGTTGAATGCGATTAATACGTGACATTATACTGTTGGCGATTGCGTTACAATTTTAACCGTTTATAAGACAATGCATGAGAATGCTTCGAAAACTTTAATTAATGGTTAATACTGAACTAACTGGTGTACAAGAATGGCTAACACTACATCAATTGACTCTTAATATTAAAAAAAATCAAACTTCGTCATTTTTAAATCCCACAAAAAACGGTGAAAGAGATAATTACATCTTCAGTTAAGTGGCAGTGATTTACAGAGAGTGGAAGAAAGTAAATTCTTAGGAGTTCGAATAGATTAACACTTAACATGGAAGAACCAGTGAATACGTCACTAAAAAAATTATAAGAACTACCAGACTTCTTTGTAGAATTCGTTATGTTGATCAATCGCTTTTGGTAATGTTATACAACAGTTTAATTTATCCGTACCTGCACTACGGGAATATTGTTTGGGCCTAAACTATCCGGCACAAGGTTAGATAAATTGTTTAAACAACAAAAGAAGATATTAACAGTCATAATTTTCTCGTCATACTCTGCACCATCTCTTCCGCTTTTTACTGGCTTAGGTCTTTTGAATATTTTTTAAATAAATGATTTTCTTATTGGTTCCTTCAGTTTCAGCCTTAATAATAAGGTACTCCCATTCTATTTTAATGACTTTTGCATAGAAAATTCACGAGTCCATGAACATAATACAGGAGAGTCGAAGCATCCGCATTCGATCTTTCGCCGAACCAATTATGGTCAATTCTCTACAAGAAACAAGATAATTGAAATCTGGAATAGAATACCCTTAAATATAAAAAATTCTTCACCTATAAAACTATTCAACAGGAGATTGAAACAGTTGATCCAATCATAGACTAGGGATAGTTCAATAGAAATACAATTAAAATTTATTTATGTGTAAGAAATAGAAAACACGTATCGTGTTTCTATTAAGTTATAGAAACAAGAAGAAGTTTGGGAGAACGAGAAATGTTGTCAGTGGGAACACGAGCCGCAGGCAAGTGTTTCCACAGCTTTTTCGAGTTCTCCCAAACTTTCACGAGTGTTTCTATAACTCGATAGAAACATGGAGAACATGTTTTCTATTTCTTTTAGAAAACACCGCGACGAAAAAAAAGGAAAACAAATTGTTAACTTTGATTATCAAAATGTAAATTCTCTTTGCTCGCGCCATCATTACGTCGACAGCTCGTGCTAGTTCTGTGTTTCAATCGAGTTATAGAAACACGATTTTTAACCAATCAGCGCGCATATTTTCTTAGGGCTGTTTTCTAAAATTACATGTATGAGATCAGATAATTTTATTGTAATTATCTGTAAAATGCTGATTTCACTGTTACCTTCTGAATGAATATATGGTTTTTATTTAGAACTAACCAATGTAAAGGGAGACTACTTTGTAAAAAGCCTGTAAGGGTTTCTTTAGTCTTCCTCCCAAAGCAATTTTATATGTAGCACTATTCAATATGTACTTTTTTGATTATGGTAAATAAAATAAACTGTTCCAACATCAAAATAACGTGATCGTATGAGAATAAGATGTACGTCACCTCTTGATGATGCAGCAGTACAAAGTTCAATAACGCGTCACGGCTAATTTCACAATTGTCCTACTGTAGCATATATAAATCGATTAGCTACTACGATTTCTACTACTGTCGCTACAACCGTCGCTGGCTCGTGAATGTTGTTCTGGCAAATTTCTCTACTGAGAGCAGCGGGAAAAGGGTACGTTACCACCATCAGCAGCAATTATGTTCACACAGCTAGTGTACTGAATCGGTAGTTCGTTACTATAATGTACTAAGTCGGTATCAACGATTGAAATTTTGTGAGGTTTGCTTGGGCAATTTGATATTTGAATGTAAACAAAGAGAGGTCTCAGCTGAATTCTTCATTTTAGGCTTGCGTCTACAGAGTACACTGTGCAGATTTGAACAATACTGATATTAAAAGAGGATGGAGGTTTTGGAGCAGACGTCTTTGGAATTCCTCGCTCATCCTGCTGCCATCGCGTCGCTTGTACTCCTGGTAGCGTTGTTTCTCTACTGGTATGGAACGCGAGGCTTCGCAGCTCTCAAGATACTCAACGTCCCTGGTCCCAAACCTATTCCGTTCATCGGGAACTTTCTTGAAGCGAGGAAATATGATGGTCTGCATCTCATGCATCTCGACTACCTTAAGAAGTACGGGAAAGTTTATACCCTCTGTATGGGGGGCAAACCTTCGCTCGTCGTTGCAGATCCAGAGTTGTTGAAGCAGATAATGATCAAAGACTTTCCAAACTTTCGCAATCGCTACATAATTCAAAGGGAGGGTGTCTTCGACAAAGGGGTCTTAAATGCAAGGGACGAAACCTGGAAGCGAATCCGTAACACGCTGACGCCCACCTTTAGCGCCGGAAAGATGAAGCTGATGGTGCCATTGATTGAGAAGTCGTGTGACACGCTCATGGACAAACTTGGGAAAATTGCTGATTCAGGCGAGTAACGAAACACTTTTCAGCTTTATCTGCTTTTACCTTCACCATGTAAAGCAAAATGACTAACTGATCGATAGTTACATAGCGACATTAGTACCGTAATCTGCCTTTGCATGCTTCGGGGATGTCACGCAACGCTCCCCCTAAAAAAACTCCCAACGCCCCAAAGAAACTCCCAACGGAACTCCTAACGCCCCAAAGAAACTCCCAACGGAACTCCTAACGCCCCAAAGAAGCTTAAGGTGAAGGTACAACCCGTGTGGACTGAAGAGAATTGAAGAGAATTGAAGGGAATGACACAGAACGAAAAAAAAAGGAATGCACATGGGAATCCTTTTTCTTGTTCCAGTTGATGCCGGTTGTAATTCAATGTAAATAAACTCAAAACTCCTAAATGGCACTACAAGAAGTAGTTTGTGTCCCCCACCTTTTAATCACCAGCTATTTAGCCATGTCTGCATCTTTAATGATCCATTCACAACAGATTCAAATCACAACCAAATGAAAAAACACAATTCACAAGCAGCTTAAAGAGGAAGGTGGTCAGATAGATAATATTTTTAAGCAAGTTCTTTCAGAGGGAGTTTTCTGTATTCAGTTCAATATTCAAGCATGAATTCCAGCAAATTTTTATTCTTGAAAGACACAAAAAGCACATCACTGAAACATATTAGAGAAGTATATTTGCAAAGCTCTCATGTGAGAATTTAATAAAACTGGTAATAGTTATCACTAAATCTGCCCCCGCTTTCTTTTATTTCTGCTGATTGAAAACAATAATATTGAATATTTCTGTATGAACTAAATATTTTATTTTTTATTTTGGTAAACTATATCACTCATACTGTTCCAGTAACTTAGGCATCTTACCATGAATATGATCCAAACAATCAACTAAGTTCACTAAACCAACACATTCTGTTTAACTCATTCTATCCCATGATATTCTTTACATAATACTCTCACGAAGCATTTACAGCAGAGCAGTTTACCATATTTCGTTAGAATGGACGCAAAAAGGTTGCATTGCCTTCATGGAAACTGATACTGATTTCTTTTACAAAAATTGCACTCAGTAGAACTTTATAGCGAAAAAAGGTTAAAAATCTATAGCGAAACAAAAAATTAAGTCAAACTACTCTGCTGTTACAATTTGATACTGAAACAAACCATTTGTCTTGATAAACGAGCAAACGTATCTCGAAAGCAGAGCGGAGGTCGATTTTTTTCCCGAGACGTAAACAGAAGTATCGCGTTACAGTCACCATGTATGCAAATTAGAGTAAAGCTTTTTGACCTCAACGAAAACGCTGCAAAACAATTGCATTTACATTTGGATCGTTGCAAAGTCACCCAACCGTCACATGAGCTCTACGCCACGTAGGATTACTCAATACAAATAAGCAATCCGAATAACCGAGATGCCAAAGGTAAAACTGGCGATCGGAAGGGTATTTAACACTGACCTCGAATTTCTAGTTTACCTCAGAATTTCTTACGATACCTTCTGAGTTGTTTTTCTCCCAAAATCCATCTTCAGCATCTTTGAAATCGTTTTCAATTTGACCTAGATGAGAATCTCGGCCATTTCGAAGCGAATTCATTTGATCGCGCTAAAATCGTCATGCAGGCCATATTGCTGCATATTATAATTGGAGAGTATTTTTTGACCTTGAAATGCTGCTCGAAGATGGCGAAACGCGAACTCGTGGTTACAAGAACCTTGAAATGCTGCTAGAAGATGGCGAAACGCGAACTCGTGGCTACTAAAACCTTGAAATCTATGGTTGGCCATTCGTTTCAAAATTACGACAGGATATACGCGGGTTTTTCTGCCGCGTATACTTGTTTACATACGTTACGTATGGGCTTTAAGCTCATATATACAACAATTTAGATCGCGTATATACGCATTTTTAAAGGGCCACATATTTGCGTAAATTCAAGCGCGGAGATATGCGAAATAAATGCCCAAATATACGCGTCCTACAAGGACCCATATATACGCGTGCTAAAATGCGCGTATATGCGGGTCTCGTAAATTACGTCTTATATGCCAGCACGAAATGTGCCTTTTAAGAGAATGACTGTTCGTGTATGACAGCAATGAAAATTACTTTAACTAGGAATCGTGAAGAATCGTGTAGAAAAAGTTATGCGTGTTTTGAAGGACAGTTCAATATTTCATCCTAACGCTAATCGTCGTGAAGTTGCTGTGGATTACTCTGTACATCATTTAGTGGCCTGCGTAGCTTGGCGGTTTTTAGGCAATTTGAACGCTAAGAAAGCGGCGAAGCCGCGATAACGAGCGCCAAATGCGGCGTAGCCATGAGGAGCCTGGGGGTTCCTGCTCGTTTTCGCGGCTTTGTCGCTTTTTGCGCTCGCGCTCAAATTGCTTAAAAAATTGCTAAACCGCCAAGCTACGCAGGCTAATCCTTTAGTTGACTCATTGGACAGAGGTACCAAGACGAATGCTGAGAGGATACGGCCTCTAGAATCGCTGGTGAGACAAATGCAATACTTACTACTTAGACGGGAAATGTTTGGCTTAAGAGCAATTTCATGCACCTCAGTGTACTCCCATTAGGGCCTTGCCAACTGTATCAGCCTCTAATGGAAGAGTGGGTCTTCCAGCCTATGATATATCAATACCTCAAGGGGAGTTTTTGGAAACAGACTGTGATTTTAGTGTAAGTCCTATTGGGTCTTCACCAGATATTTCATCTGGTTGGGTGTTATCATCAAATGTGTCCCTGACAGCTAGTATTTCCAGTGTTACATATATCTTTTAAAATCACTGCGTTTACCCATATTGGTTGTGCCTACAGCATGGTTATTCCATGCCTCAACTAGAAGGTTTAACTGGTTGTTAATTCTGGAAAGAAATATGTAATACAAACAGAACAGATCGATTATGTTGGTCGATTCCAGGATGCCATTTTCTTCCATCTGGTAGAACAGAGTGTAGTAGAACTGACCGACTCCAATGAAGACTTCTCTCCAGAGACGCTCAATTCACTGGTTGTGTACAGACAACCCAGCAATTTTGCTTCCCCTATTAAATGTCCTGTGCCATAGCATAGCTCTCCCTACATCTAAATTTTCATCCCCTTCGTCTGAACACACTCTAGAGGGCAATCCATAACTTTGCACAGCAGCTAAGAACAGAGCGAGCCCAGTCGCAGCAGAATTGTTTGTTGCACAACTTAAAGTCTAAAGCCCTGTCAAAACCACCATGTATTACAAACCTCCAACTGATAAGGCAGTGTAGTCCATCAATGTGCCAGAGAGAATTAGGTCCCCTGACGCTGTCAACGGGCCTTGTGATGGTAATGAACCACCTCAAATCAGACCCTGCTGGGTCAGTTTGAAAAAAACTTTCCCTTACACGCTGATGATGAACATACTTCGCAAATGACCCTGCATGATACTGATACCAGAATTGGAAAACCCACGTCAGTCTTATTTCTCGAGTCATCAGGGCCGGGTTGTTCGAAAGCCGATTAATGCTAACCCGGATTAAAAGTTAACCTAAATATCAATTTTTCTCTATAAAAATGTTTTCCACTGCTTATGCTTTATGTAGTTTGGGATTACTCAAGTTCAAAACTGAACTGCAAACATTTCCCATCTATGTAGCAAGTATTGAATTTGTCTCACCAGCAATTCAAGAGGCAGAATTCTCTCAGCATTCGCTTGGGCACCTCTGTCCTAAACGGTGAACAGAATCCACAGCAACTTCACGCTGAACGATCAAGTTCTCTGCCATGTTACGATTAGCGTGAGGATAAAATCTTGAACAGTCATTCAAAACACGCATAACTGTTTCTAGAAGTTCATTCACTGGGGGAGCTGCAGTAACACATTAAATAGCAGATAGACCAAGACAAGCCATTTCGCCACTGCCGCCATATTGACGATTCCTAGTTAAAGTAATTTTCATTGCTATCATACACGAACAGCCATTCTCTTAAAAGGCACATTTCGTGCTGGGATATAAGACGTAATTTACGAGACCCGCATATACGCGCATTTTAGCACGCGTATATATGGGACCTTGTAGAACGCGTATATTTGGGCATTTATTTCGCATATCTCCGCGCTTGAATTTACGCAAATATGTGGCCCTTTAAAAATGCGTATATATGCGATCTAAATGGTCGTATATATGAGCTTAAAGCCCATACGTAACGTATGTAAACAAGTATACGCGGCAGAAAAACCCGCGTATACCCTGTCGTAATTTTGAAACGAATGGCCACCCATAGAAATCAAGAATTTCATGTACCCGACACCATTCCAGCCGTTTTGTGAGCCCGCGTTCCTTGCCCCACATTACCCGAGACCACAGTGCGCGCCTACTTTCATCAAAGTAGAGAACGCTTCACATACTACCAACACATTTCTTACTTTTATATGTATACATGCGGTGAATCCTAGGGTGCCTCCTCGGGATTTGACCTCTGGGCCAAAACCCTGCGGGGGCAATTACCATGACAATTATTATGAATTTAGTTGCATGATCTGGTACTTGTGTTTCTTCTGTTTTAAACAATTCATTAGATGTCTTTTATCAAACGTTTAAATTATGGTTTATAAAATAACTGAGCTACTACGCGCGCTCTCACTGGTCGATAGGTGTGTTAAGATGAGGGTATGTAAACATGGTTGTGACGTTTAAGAGTCGCGCGTATTTTTGAGAATTATTTTATAAAAGCAATAGGGTACTTTTTCCGTGTTTATATAGCCTCATCTAAACACTCGGGGGTTGGGAGAATTCTCGAAAGTTATGCAAACCCTCGACTACGTCTCGGGTTTGTATATATAACTGTCTCGAATTCTCCGAACCCTTCTCGTGTTTAGATGAGGCTATGCAAACACGGAAAAAGTGTTCTATAGCTTAAATACTGTACAAAGTAAAAACCCTCCAGTAAGAACTTAGATTTTAAGACCCTGCTAGGCTAAAATTTGCCAGTTAGAGCCCCTCTGTACAAGAACCTGTTTAGCCTAAAATTTCAAACAAGTTCTTATTTTCTAAATCATAGGTAACTTATAGGTAATTTGATTAAAGGAATAAGCTGAAAACCACTAAATTTGAAAGCTTAACTGAAATTATTTTCTTAAGAAAATAAGAACCCATTTAAGAACCTAAGGAGCCTAAATGTTTGTTGGATACCATTTATGTAAGAGCCTGTTTAGCCTAACTTGGGAAAATGCAGGTTCTTGCTCGTGGGTTTTTACTGTACTTGACAGCCAGGAAAGGTTGCCACAAGTGTGGTGGTCTATATGCAAATTATCTCTTCTGTATCTTGTTTGTTTGAATACAGCTGATATTTGTTTACCCTGTTGCTTGGTTTCTGATGTAAAATATGACCAAAAGGGTCATTTTAATGTGATCTACACAGTTGTGTTGCCGTGATCAAGTATTGAATGTTGTTTTGGTTCAGTCACTACATGTTTGGTGTAACATACTGACATATTACAACATAAATAACATAAATCTGGAAGGATTCCAACATCCCTGGTCGTTGCTAGTGAAACGGTGTTAAAGGCATTGGGAGCGTTTCTGTTGATGGTCTTATCGATAATGGTGATAAAAGTAGCTTCTTCTAGAAAAAAACATACCCAATTGAAGATTACCATGCAGAAACCATACCCCCAAAACATTCCTTCACAGCGAAAACTGCTGAAAAAAATACTAAATTTATTAATTTGTTGTAACATACATGTTTTATTTTACAGATCAAAGAGTGGATATGTTGGACTGGTTCAGCAAGCTCACGCTCGAAGTGATTTTATGCACTGCTTTTGGTGTGGACGCCAACATTCAGCTGGGAGAAAATACGGAAATGTTGGAGAATGCGAAAGCACTGTTCCAAACCCCGGGTATCCTCCGACAGTTAGCCCGCCTGCCATTTGGCAAAGCATTCCTTAAGCTGATGGCATATCTATCCGGCAACAAACCGCTTTATTTTCAAGGTGTTGCGAAAGAGATCATAAAATCCCGGCGCCAGCAGGGGCTGACAGGACGGAAAGACTTGCTCCATCTCATGATGATCGCCAACGAAGAGACCACGGTGGAAGGAGTCAGCAAACTTTCCGATGAAGAGATTGTAGCCCAAGCAATCCTCTTCCTTCTGGCTGGTTACGAAACGTCAAGCAACACGTTGTCGTTCACTCTGTACTACTTGGCCGTGAATCCAGATGTGCAAGACAAGCTGAGGAAAGAGATCACGGAAGCCATGGAGTCCAATGCCAAGATGCCATTGTACGAAGTGGCGCAGAGTATCGAGTACCTTGATTGCGTCATCATGGAGGCTCAACGCCTGTATCCGCCGGCTGCACAAGTCAACAGAGAATGCTCTGAAGATTATGACCTGAATGGAATCCACATTCCAGCTGGAACGGAGATAGTGATTCCAATATATGCTCTCCACCATGACCCTGATGCATGGCAAGACCCCGAGAAATTCGACCCCGAGAGATTTCGCGGCCCCGCCAAGGACGCTCGCCATGCCTTTCAGTTCCTACCGTTTGGTGCTGGGCCCAGGAACTGCATCGGGATGAGGTTCGCCCTGATGGAGATCAAGATCGCACTGGTGAGAATTTTGACGAAGTATAAGTTTGTGCAGTCACCGGAGACACAAGTACCGCTGATTATACACCCTGGCGGTACCCTGAGTGCAAAAGGCGGCGTTAGAGTTCGGGTGGAAACTGTAATTTAAACTGAATCGGTTAGTGTAATCTATGCATAAAAAAAATGATTTGCGAAGGTGCAAACTGAAAGATAAAAACACATTTTCATAGTGGTCTAACATATATTCCTAGAAAGCTACAGCTGTTAAAAAGAAATGCCTGTCTCTCCTTGTAAAGCTAAAATTCAAATTCAGCAGGAGGTGAGGAAAGTAGGACAAGCCAAGCCCCTTTTCGAGAGAAGCTTAGCATTGAACTACTTTTTCGTTAGTGTAATGTAAGAAAACACGATTACCAAGTTACCTGACATAGTTTTGTCTTGGAGAATAATTTATTGTTTAGGCAGTGTTGTGTAAAAGTCGCGCCTTTTCGTCAGAAATAAAGTTTATCTATAAACGCACGTTATCTTATTACCTTGATTATTTTGACCTCTTTGGTCAGCTTAAAACATTATAATGTGACATCCAAAATATACTAATCTCGGCTACATAAATGAGCTAGAGCAGCAGTAAGCTTATATAAAACGCCAGGAATATGCTGCTCAGGTTTAAAGAATCCTCCCCCTCCCCCAAACGCCTTCTCAAAACTCATGAATAATTCGACAGGTGTTAACATAGGAAATCATGACCGTCACGATGTTTCATGTGAATATCTGATCTTAATTCGCATAGCTTTTTACGATTTTATTTCTCCGTTTTCTCCTTAGTTTTAGTTTCGATTGAGAAGATATATCAATCAGGACCGTGTTTAACCGTATTTCTAAATACCTCGAAGTTCGTCAAAAATACTCCCCTGTACGTCGTATTTTCAACTCTCTTTTCGGTGTTTGGATGTCGGATCTCAATTCGCATAGATTTTACGATTTTATTTCTCTGTTTTCCCCTCAGTTTTAGTTTCGATTGAGAAGATATATCAATCAGGACCGTGTTAAACCACATTTCCGAACACTTCGAAGTTCGTTAAAAATACTCCCCTGCGCGTCTTATTTTCAACTCTCCTGTCGATGTTTGGAATGTGATCAAACACGGTCTTTTGTTTTTGATGTAATATATCGAACACGAGAGACAGAGTCTCATCGGGATATCCAAACACCGAGAAGAAAGTTAAAAATACGACCTTCCTTACGATGCACAGACAGAATTGTTGAACTTAAATGAAGCTGTGTGACAGATCAAATATTTTTACCGAACATGAAGGAAACTAATTCTTCATTTAGCCCGCTGATCTGCCTACAAATGCGATACTTGGTGGATGACAGCCCTGGCCATTGATCCATGCACTTCCTCTTACTGAAAACAGACAACTCTCGACAACGGAATCTAGCAACAAGACGACCAAAAGGAGTCCTTAAGCTCCTTTATGAATTTTTACTCAAACATGTCATGGCCGTTATCCGCATAGGGTTCTTAAAACAACGGTGATTTAGTTATTAATTATACTCTGACCAGACGTCTGCATTTGACTTTATTTGTAGAATTGACCAAGGAAGCTTATAAGATCGAACAGGCAATTTCAGAGTAACAAAGATGATGACAGTGACAGAGGCAGTGACAGTGAGAGAGACAAAGTGTCGGCTACAAACAGTGACAATGGGAGTGTCATCAACAGCAACAGTGACATTGACAAGACAATGACAGTGACAATGGTAGTGACCACAGAGAGAGAGACAGAGAGACAGAGAGACAGAGAGACAGAGAGAGGGGCAGTGTACGTGGAGGTGACAATGACAATGTCCGAGATAGCGAGGAATGACAATGGCATCGACAGGAGTAGTGACATTAAAGATAGCGACGGTTACACTAAAAGTCTGACAGTGGCAATAAGAGTGGCAATGACCTAGACATTGACAACGAAAACGTGTTAGGAGAGGATTTACCGTTTTTCCGGTCATTCTTCATTTAACCACGTTCGGAGTTTCTTACTCTCACTCGGATTTTATTCAAACTGAACTGTGTGTTGTCTTTTTTTTTTCGAATTTCGCTTTAGCTGCGTTGTTTTTATATATATTCATTTTAGAAATTGAACCTTATACCTTTGTACAAATTGCTCTTCATAATTTTTTTGTTCGATATTCGCACTGGGGCCAAGTACGTTCCTTTTATGGGGAGGTTCTCGCTGTTTTCCGTCACTTAGTGCAACGAAGAAATTACGGAAGAAAGCAGAATTTTTAAGTAAGGATCACGAACTTTGAAAAGAATAATTTAAGAATCTTTTGCCGTTTCCATAGGTGGGTGTATTTACTTAACTAGCAACATTACATCCTCGACATTAACGAGTGCGGAATATGTGAGCCTGCTCGCAGGCAAAAAAATGGTTTTATTAGACTTCTCCTCCTGTCATCGCCTTGTCGCTAACAGCTTCGCCTCTTTACTAATTAAATAAATCGGACCAATTAAATTTGAGCGGAAAATCATATTTTTTTATCTTTGGGTTCATATGCGATATGTATACGATACGATAACTTTCTTTATACACGGGTTTCCATCAGTCTATTTATGATAATTGGCTAGCTACCTATCTCCCTGACGTCAAAAACAGAATATAAATTCCTCCAAAAAATAAAAAAAGGTACTATAATAAAGTGTATTATCGTTTGTCTCACGATGTAGTCACTTGAGATGTAGATCGCGACGTTTCGACTGCTTACTGCCAGTCTTCTTCAGGCGATAGGGTCGACTGATTGCAAGGTACTGCTTTTCATGAAGGCTGTGTAGAAAAAATTTACTTAAAACTGTGGTGACTTAGTTTAGTCTTGAACTCGGTTGATGAAGTTGCTTGTCTTAGTTCTATAGGTGCGTTATTTCCCAACTGAGCTCCACTGTCCACTCCACTGTCCACTCCACTGTCCACTCCACTGTCCACTCCACTGTCATACCTGATATGAAATATATTTACACTAACTTATTACACTACACTAACTTAGATTACACTAACTTATTCAGCTTAAGGTGGCCGAACACAGTTTTCAAGAGCCTATGCCTAATTCACCATTACTTTTAAGCTATTTATGCTTTGGCGCTCGTTTTTTGCAAGAGTCAAGGTTAACCACAGAAAAGTTTATTCTCGCATTTTGGCTAAGGTGTGTGCTGTTGCCATGGCAACGGGGCTGGTTAAAAACAAGGCTTAAAAAATGGTTTTTGTTTATTTTAAAAAAATCCAGTCGTTAGATTTTTTTCATCTTTTGCCCACTACGAATTGACATTAAATCCCTTCTTTCAACACTGTTCTAATAAAATTTTGACATAGGCGATTTTCGTAATTCGCCGTAAATCGTTTTCACCGCATGTTCTGTATTATTAAAAATTCCCTATGTCAAAATTCAGAATTTTTGCGATAGATCATTCACGTGGTTTCTGAACTATTTTTTTGCCAAATTTCTTGAAATTCTAACGACTGGATCGTCAGAAATCCGCATGTTTCTGCAAAAGCAATCGGTCTCAATTTTTCGAGCAACTACGCATGCGCTGCATTTAACTGGGTTCTTTCGGTAACAAAGAGAAAGCTGAGAATTGCTGGTTTCTTTGCGTCGTTACCTTTTCTAACATATCTTTGCAATAAAAGACTAAAACCATCAATACACTGCGTTCAATAATAGAGAAAAAATAACACAGATGGTGCGGGTGTTGAGTAAATAAAATGATCGCTCTTTGCAATCCTTGTGCGCGCGCTCAATTGCATCAGCAAAAGCGCGCGCGAAAACTGTGTTCGGCCACCTTAAATTACAGTTTCCACCCGAACCCTAACGCCATCTTTTGCACTCAGACTAGCACCAGGGTGTATAATTAGCGGTACTTGTGTCTCTGGTGACTGCACGAACTTATACTTCGTCAAGACTCTAATCAAGGCGATCTTGATCTCCATCAGGGCGAACCTCATCCCGATGCAGTTCCTTGGCCCAGCACCAAACGGTAGGAACTGAAAGGCATGGCGAGCGTCCTTGGCGGGGCCGCGAAATCTCTCGGGGTCGAATTTCTCGGGGTCTTGCCATGCATCAGGGTCATGGTGGAGGGCGTATAAGGGAATCACTATCTCCATTCCTGCGGGAATGTGGATTCCATTCAGGTCATAATCTTCACGGCATTCTCGGTTGACTTGTACAGTCGCTGGATACAGACGTTGAGCCTCCATGATGACGCAATCAAGGTACTCGATACTCTGCGCCACTTCATACAATGGCATCTTGGCATTGGACTCCAAGGCTTCCATGATCTCTTTCCTCAGCTTGTCTTGCACATCTGGATTCACAGCCAAGTGGTACAGAGTGAACGACAACGTGTTGCTTGACGTTTCGTAACCAGCCAGAAGGAAGAGGATTGCTTGCGCTACAATCTCTTCATCGGAAAGTTTGCTGACCCCTTCCACAGTGGTCTCTTCGTTGGCGATCATCATGAGATGGAGCAGGTCTTTCCGTCCCGTCAGCCCCTGCTGGCGCCGGGATTTTATGATCTCTCTCGCAACACCTTGAAAATATAGCAGTTTGTCGCCGGATAGAGATGCCATCAGTCGAAGGAAAAAAACGCCAAATGGCAGGCGGGCTAGTTGTCGGACGAGAATCGGAGTTTGGAACAGTGCCTTTGCTCTTTCCAGCATTTCCGTGTCTTCTCCCAGCTGAATGTTGGCGTCCACACCAAAAGCAGTGCATAAAATTACTTCAAGCGTGAGCTTGCTGAACCAGTCCAGCATATTCACACTTTGATCTGTAAAATAAAACATGTAACTGCAAATTAATAAAAAATTGGTCTTGATTTTGATTTACAGAAATTCAGGTGATATTGAAATCGAGCTTTCCGCCTAAAGAGGACGAAAGTCGTTCGCATTTACTTTGGTTTTGCATATATAGTTCAAAAGATTCGCGCCATTTTGTCGTTTAATCACAAGTAAAACCAAAACCAATCGTGACACCCGCGCACAGGTTTTCCCGCGCTTTGCGTCGACTACATGGATTTGCCTGTCTGAATTATAGCGGAGCTCCCGCGCGCCGACGGAAGTCGCGTGAGCGGAGCCGATTGCTTAGTAAATTTGGTAACCCATCAAACCAAAAAAGAAATTGTTTCTCACGTGATTTTCCGTCCGTCCGTACGTACGCCCCTTCGTGTAAATTTATGTCAAATGTCACTCTGCAACAACCTTGTTTCCGAGCTTTTCCCTTAGAGATTGAAATGGGCGGGTTTATAGCGTACATCTTTGATATGCATTCAAGTTCCGTTTAATTGACATTTGTTAAGCAAGGAATCCGCTGATCAGTACCATGTGACCATATCGCTGGCTCGTGTTTAGAACTCATCAAGGTTACGGGTGTTTTTTTTTTAAGTGAACCACTGCCCAGGTACAGGTTTTCCATCGCAGGCTCAGCCCAGGGTAACGTATTGTGATCAGCAGTTCCGCTTTTGTTACGCTTGACTAAATTATGAGGCTATTTAAAGAGCTTTTTAAGGACATTTGAAAACTGCACTATTATCTACAACCAGTTGCAAAAATGTTGCTACACTTCGTGCAAAAAATGGCTTTACAAAAACCATAGCAGTCTCTCTTTTTACTTGTCTTCCGACGCCCGCGCCACTAGCGGCTGGCGCATCGCCCCTCGCACGTCACGCTCACACGCTCACTTGTTTCGGATTTTCGAGGAAAAGAGAGACTGGTCGCAGTCTACTAAGATTTGTACATGACATTGCTTAGCTAGCAACATTGAACAAGTTTGAAGGTGACGGGGAAGAGGGTACGCGAGATAGCCTGGTGGAGAATTATCCCTCATTAATGTAGGAGTGTATCAACTACTTTTGCAACTGTTTGCAGATGATTTCCACTCCGTACTGTGCTGGTCACGCAACGCTCCCACGCTTCCGCCCCCGAGGGCGCGTTGCGTAACATCCCAAAAAAAGGCTACGGAAGATAGGATCAGTTAGTCATTTTGTGTTACATGATGAAGTAGCAAGTAGATAAAGCAGAAAAGTATTTCGTTGCTCACCTGAATCAGCAATTTCCTCAAGTTTGTCCATGAGTGTGTCACACGATTTCTCGATCAATGGCACCATCAGCTTCATCTTTCCGGCGCTGAACGTGGGGGTCAGCGTGGTACGGATTCGCTTCCAGGTTTCGTCTTTTGCACTAAAGACGTTTACACCGAAGATTTTCGTCCTTTGAACTATGTAACGATTGCGAAAGTTTGGAAAATCTTTGATCATTATCTGCTTCAACAATTCTGGATCCGCAACGACGAGCGAAGGTTTACCCCCCATACAGAGGGTATGAACTTTCCCGTAGTTCTTAAGATAGTCGAGTTGCATGAGATGAAATCCGTTATATTTCCTTGCTTCAAGAAGGTTTCCGAAGAACGGAATAGGTTTGGGACCAGGAACGTTGAGTATCTTGAGAGCTGCGAAGCCTCGCGTTCCATACCAGTAGAGGAACAATGCTACCAGGAGTACAAGCGACGTGATGGCAGCAGGACGAGCGAGGAATTCTAAAGACGTCTGCTCCAAAAATTCCATCCTCTTTTAATATCACTATATTTCAACTCTGTACACGCAAGCCTAGAATGAAGAATTCAATTAAGAACTCTCTTTGTCTGCATTTAATTGCAAATGCCAACCTCACCATATTTCAATCGTCAGCACCGATTTAGTACATTAGTAACGAACCGATTTAGTCACGCACTGGCTATGGGAACAGATATTGCTGTTGATGGCAGTACCTTACCCTTTTTCCGCTGTTCAGGAGTAATTTTGCCAGAACAACATTCACTAGCCAGCGACAGTGCTAGTGACAGTAGTAGATAATCGAATATATATATATGCTACACTACAACTGACAATAGAATGATTGTGAAGTCATTCGTGACGGTGTCTTGTCAGACTTTGTACTGAGTGCGTCATCAGTAATCTACAAGAGGTGACGTACATTTTCTTTTCAAACGTCGCGTTATTTTAGTTTTTAGTGACTCTTATACCGGCTGTGATATGGCTTATGTCTCTAAAGATTTTCTTTCACTGATGAAACCTCAGAGCAATTACAAAGAATATTTATTTAGATTCCAAATCACCTTTTTCATACCGTCTGACCTAACCGACCCGGCACAAAACAAATATAGCTTAATTTCATCTAAAGTTAATTAATCTTACCCCCAGGGGTTACTCCCTTGTATGGGCTAAATAGATACGTGCTGCACCAAAGGGTTCGGTTTTTTAACTCTTTTGGTCTGAAAAAGGTTATAGATTTTGAACATTTTGGTCTGATAGGGTAACTTTTTCACTCTGGTAATCAACTTTATTGACGATGACAACGCCGTTACCTTTGTCGGGTTTCGTTATTATGATACTGTCATCACTGCGCAAATCATTAAGGGCTGTCCACTCTTCTTTAGTGAGAATGCGCTTCTGCCGAGAGCCACTCTGACTTGGCACTGGGTATCTTGTTACAAGGAACTATTTCTCCGCATCAACATTGACAAGTTTATAGCCTTTCTCAAATGTTTACGCAAATGGAAGCCATTTCTGGTTAGCTGGGGTCATACATTACTGTCGTGTAGTAATTTTAGAGGTCTGTAATGGGGAATCGATTTTTGGGTCAGGTCTGAATTAGAGGAAAATCACAGATTTAGGTCTGAAATAGGGTAGAGGTTTCAAGGCTCGGTTAGTACGCGAAGACTTTAAAAAGAGTGGATTACCTTGTGCAAATGAGAGCAAAATCAACAGAATCTTTGATAAGATAAGCAGGAAGCAACAATGGACTTATTAAGATGTAAGGGTAATCAAAGACCAGATATTTTTTTTATTCTTGCTCTTTATTCTTTCATCGCACGTTCTCCGCTATTCGCAACGCCCCGCATTCCCCTTGGGTCCCCAGTGAGTTCTTTCCATGTAAAAATACGCAAAACAGAAGCTTTCTTTTTCATCAAAAATTGTGTGCAATTTATCCGCAAGCGCGCGACTCTCTACACCTGGGACTGGCACTGGCTACTCAAGAACTTATGTCACGTGAACAAGTCTTGCATTTCCCGCCAAAGACCAAATCCAACTGGCTATAGCTATAACTTTATTTAATTCTACAATTTAATTTCAAACTCTCTTCTTTCCCTACGAATCTGTCCAATTAACCTATTTACGTCTGAAACGAGCAAAGTTTTGGCCGATAAACGAACTTTTGAGTTGTTTCGTTGAGACTCTGCCTTGATAATGACTTAGACAACCTTGCTTTTTGATTACTTTTCCTGAACTAAGTTGTAACAGGCCATTCGCCGGTTATTTGGTTTTAATGAGGTTGAACGGATCGCGGCATCCGAGAACTGTAGAAAATAATAGTCGTATTTGAAAAATGCCAATTTGTGTTAATACTGTCCATGCGGGTTCACGTGAGCTCCACATAAACAAAGGAAATGCAAAGTTGTAACATAAGAAAACGTGTAAAAGGTGTTGTTTGTTAAAAATTCGTGGCGTATTTGTTTGTTGATTGGTCTCATCTTAGTTTGCACATTCACTATCGTTGATCTGAGGTGCTTGTTTGTCGTTCAAGATGTTTGTCGTCGGAGTAAGATGTGTACTTCCAAGTTCCTTCTAAAGAATTTGCTTCTACATGAGAAGCAAATTTTTTCTTTGGAAAAGAAATGGCGTCGACGTTTGGGGACGAGAAGTCGTTTGACACCCACTTCTGCCAATGGTTAGTATCAATTTCTTTGCATTCTACCTTCGCACGTAATATTTCAACCATGTGCACTCGCGGGACTCGGTTTACATTTCGTGTTGAACTTAGAACAACCACATGGCTTTACTAACAGAGTAGTTCAGTAACCGTGGGAGACGCTTAAGTTCTTAGCGATTTTTTCGACGAGAGTTTGGTTTTCTTCATGAAAGTGGCGCTTCTTTGTCAAACTTTGTGTTGTACTTGTCAACGCGCTCTCGTGTTTAACAATTCACAGTGAATTCTTTACTCCTCATTTACTCGTTTGTTCCACACTTGGCTTTGTTTCCTTACGCAATTTTTATCTATTTTATTGTTTTCAGGGAGAAAACGACTGAAGACAGGAAAATCAGTAAAACACAAGGAGATCAAAAGGATTCAAGCAGGGAGGATGAAGACAAAGTTAAGAATAGTATTGAGAATTTTGTTAAATTGAAATCTCTCCGATAAGAAATGGCAGTCTAGAAACTAGAGAAGATATAATCGATTTCAAAATCGTTTTGATTGCCAAAAGTTTTATTTTGTTTTATTTTTCCGCGGCTGAAATATTTGCGTTGGAGTGACGTTCGAGCGCAAAAAAAATAAAATAAATTGGGTAGTGACTGACATAACTCTGCCATTTTTGATGGAAAGGTTTCAACCACTTTTGAGGTTTTACTGTACATGTTTTCAAATTATGGGGAGTCTTATTTCTTTGTTCGAGCGATTACCAACGTAATTAAATTATATTTTATCGGTTCAGTATGTACATACCTTACTACGTATATTTTGTCAAAGTCGAGTATTTTTTGCTCTGTTTTGAAAATTCTAATTTGTTGTGCAATCGCTAACTCCCCTACATTTGAAAACATGTTACTAGGTGATAACCGTTGCAGAGTATTTTATTAAGGTGGCGCTGCATGTTAAAAATGAAGAACGGTGATAGTAACTATTGGTTACGTGATCATGTCAGTCATAGCAAATTCTGTTTTGATATAAATTGGACAAACAATTCGAACTGAACATTTTAAAATGCCTTGTTCTCCAAAATCGCATTAAGCACTAAGTTTTGCGAAGGCCTAGTTTCAATTTATGATGTGAATTGTCTGTTGGAGGGCTTTGCCCTTGCTCAAAAAACGATATTAAATGACTGGTGGTTGAAAATTGTTCCAGTTCAGCGATCAAACTTTGTGTTGCCGGAGAATTATTTCTACTTTTCAAATCTTAGCATTTTCAGATACGAACGAAATTAAAAAAGTGTCTCGATCCATTCTTCGATTTACTTGAATAGCCGTGACGTTTAGAATTTTTCCCTTTTTTCCTAAGAAAGGTCACGGAAATTAATTCATCTGATATGAATTGTGTATGTTAAAAGAGTAATTTCCTCGCTCAAAATGAATTGATGATCTGAAGATTCTGCTGCTTGGACTGAATTTATCTAGAAGTGTTCAGTACAACTATCAAACAATTTCTATCGTTTCTTTCTTCGTCATTTGAAATTATGAAACATTTCAAATTATTTCAGGAATCGTTAACGATTCGTTTGTAAACCTGAATATCTTCTCTTATTTTTGAATATTTTTAACGTTTGTTGACATAATCACGCTTTCTTCATAATTTATTTATTTATTTATTTATTTATTCTTTTTCGTTTTATGTACTTTTGCAAAAAGCACGAACATTTTTTGACGTTTAATGTGTATTGACAAAATGTGTATTGACATGCAGAGCCACCTTTGAAATGAATAATTCTAGAAGAGGATATTGGGTCTCTGCATTGATCTTCGTGTCCTGGACTGAAATACTACATTAATTTATTGGCATATACTCTTTTATACATTTCTTCACAGAAAACGTTCAGTTTATATTTTGTTTCTTCGGAAGGGGGAATAAGCGCAAAGATTTTAATCAGAAACCAAATATATCCTCTTGCTTAACTTTCAGCGAGGTTGTAATGAATTATGTCTGGTATCAAGCTACTCTTTCCAAAAACGTAGTTCTAATTGTCTGATTTTTTAAACTGTTTTGGCTTTCATTTGTACTATCGGATATATTTAGTTTGAATATAAATGTAGCTTCAATTCTGAATATTCTAAAATATTAAAGCTACTATTTGGACTGATAAACACTTTGACCGACAACATTTTTGAATAGACCTCTAGCTTTGTAGCAATTATTTGATTGTTTTAAAATGATATTGCTTTCGTCCGCAACTGACATACATTTTTATTAAAAGTATTCACTATTACATCTTTGATTTTCAACGCTTAGCTCCAATTCTTGAAAATGTTATCGCTATCGCCGGGTTGCATTCACTAACTGCATCTGTTACCACGAACGTAACTCTAGCAGTTCGTTTCTTCTAAAATTTTATCGCTACGTTTGCTACGGACAAACATGTACCAAATATTTGCTATCAATTCTATTGCTTTATCAAGGCTGTAGTTTCAATTGTCTGATTCTTCTAAAATGTTTGTGCTTTCATTCGCAAATGACAAAGTTTTAATACAAAAAATATTTAACAGCGGCCATATAGGATATGTAGTGATACATTTTGAAGCTTGATAACCAGACATTAACCTTTGACCCCCCGCTGGAAGTAATTTCTAGAAGACAACGAAGCAAGCCATGGACATTTGTTTTAAAATTGGCCTATAATTTGTCGGGTTTACTTTTTGATCTCGGCGAAAAGTGACGAAGTTCTGAAACTATTTAACCGCTAGGACTAGATTGAAGTTTTCGCGGGTTTTTTTTATTATTACTATGTCGTTGGAATAATCGGATTCATGGCTTGCCTTGCTATCTTCTTGAAGTATATTGCATGATGATATCACGTTAAATAGTTAAGCTGTGAATGACGGGCAGCTAGAAATCTATATACAGACATGAGACGAACCAGTTAAAATGTTTACAACTGCAACGTTTTCTGCACAACACTGAGAAGATGGTGACATTTTGGTGTCGCTATAGTTGAGAGTTTACTTAGTTGGGGTGCAAGTTAACCAGCTATATAAACATTCTTAAATATCTCTATTTAGAAATGAGTTTACCTTCTCAATGTTGTCTAGAACCGTTGCAGTTATAGATATTTTTAACTTGCTCTTCTCATTTTTGTGAAAAGGTTCTAGCTGCCGGTCGTTTTACGGCTGACTATTTGGCACGATATCATCACGGAATATACCATCTTGAACGCAAACAACTATTGAGTGGCTTCAAAATCTTAGTTTTTCTAAATAACTCAAATGATTGCAATCAAAATTTTTCGTTTGCTTTTGTTCAAGATGGTGTATGTTAAATTATTTTGGCGGGAAAAATTCAAAGGGATATCCCCTTAAAATTTTTGTCAAAAAAGTTGTCAGGGGAAACGCTGTGCAATTTTTTTCCAATTTTCCCGCCAAAAGTTTTTTGGCGGGAAAATTAAAAATTTTGACATGGGTTACCCTTAAAGTAAATTTAGGCCGCCAAGACAGTGTTTAGAAAACATTTAATAACAAGCAAGAGGAAAAATATTTGTACAAAATTTTGGTCTGCGAAGGAAAGCTAGCAAAACGTTGTGATTCTAAACACGAAGGCTAATTACAAAAATTTGCTTCTCAGGAAAATCAAAGCCAAAAAATTACAAAGCTCACGATGCGAGAAGCCGGTGAATCATGATAGAAACGTACGAGACTATTGAACAACAGTGGTGCTACGTTACACTAACGACCGTTGAGAATGTCGATATGTTCAGCACGGGAATTATTCAAATTCATGAAATGTTGCTGTATTTTGACTAGTTACTCAGAAAATAAAGAAAATAAAGATTCTCTAGGTAACCTGCTGCTTTGCTGCTTGACTAAACAAGCCAACAAAATATCAAATGGCACTTCACAATCTTTATAATTTTGCTAAATTAACAGTTGAATCTCCTGTTGTGAAGCTGGATATTGAAATTCCCGCACAAAGTCTTATTACAGTATTCTCAACGGCTCCTTGTGTAACGCAACGGCACTGATTTTCAAGAGTCACGTACGCGTCAGTCACACAATCCACCAAGCTCTCGCATCGTGAACACAGACGAAAGATTTAACCTGGATTAAACTGGGTTAAAATTTGTAAAGCAAAGCTGGCGGAAACATTTGCTACAAAACCTAACTGTAAATCATTTTTTCGGACCAGTTCATTTTTTGATAGCCGTCGTTTTCCATTTAATTGTAAGGAAAACATCGCTAATCCTAACGATAATTCCACAAAAAAAACCTATCCTACACGTCCTACTTTTTGGTTTGAAAAAATCTCTCAATCAATCTTACTTTGGTCCCTTGCATACTTCTTGTAGGTCTGTCTTTAGTGTCCTAACACTCCACAGTGTATTTACTTTACCTTTGCCTTTATCTTTCATCAATTGTCTGGTCCCTGAGAAATCCTAAAAGAAAGAAAGCAAAAAAATGTTTGATATACATAACACTGAGCTTTGTTTTACATTTGCACTTTCTTTGCAACTGCGTGAAGCTCTCTACATCATATCCCATATACATCGGCTACTGAATTCCCGTATTGATGGTTTCCTTATTTATTCTCATCACCTGTTCGCTTGACGATGTAGTAATTTTGTAAGGTAAAATAGATCAGAAAACTTCGACATACATTTGTAGTAACTATTAAATTGACAACGACTTTGATGTACTTCCTGATAATTTTCTTTGGAATAAAGTTGAATTTGGAAACTGGTTGGTAGACCATAGTACAGACTTCGAACCGAACAATGCAAACACTAAAACACCAGTGGTGAAATTAATAACAGCAATGTGACACTATTTGATTTAATAACTCTTTTTGCTGCCGTTGTTGTTGTTGTTGTTGTTGTTGCTGTTGTTGTTTAAGGTAATTCCATCGCAATGGAACTCACAATTGATTTTTTGTTCAAACTTTACCTCTTGGCTGCTTATATCAAGAGAACAAAAAATTTGAAACAACAAAGGGAGGTCCCGGTATTCGTTTAGGAGCATGACGGACCTTCAATAAACCCTTAATTCCCCAAATTATCTACTTTCGGAGACGTCTATACTTGAACTATTCACTTAACGCTTTGCGAGAGCAGAAAACCAGGGAGAAGCTTTAGCGACAAATTCAACAATGGATGAATTGCAGCAATGTTAAGGAGCAATTTGACGAACGTCTCATGATAAATACACCATTATTTAGTAAGCAGGGATTCAATATGTTCCAAGCACGCAGTGTTCTTGAGGGCACATATTATCTTTAACGAGTGCTAGCTATGCTCTCATTTTCAGTGGTATTTTTTCACCCTGCAATATAAATTGTTCGATATTCACTGCGTAGAAATAAGATGATCGCTGCATTCAAGCTAAATAAAAAAATTCGTTAGGTCCCGGTACTCTTTTCCGAGAAAAAAAACGATGATTCGTCTCTCGCAAGCCAAGCCGTTTAGAAAAAGCCACAATTTTGTATATGTCGTGTACATTCACGCGCTCGTGAGCGCGCGCTAATGACGCGAAAATCGTGCGCAGTACGGATGCGCAATACAATTTTGAGGAATAACCTTTTGGTGGTATTATGATCAAATTTTTACTCCTTGAATTTTTAGGTTTGTCACATAGAATTCCACGAAAGATTCAAACCGCTGTTTACCGTTAACAAATATCTGCGTTGGTTCCGGAGATATTTAAGTTTGAAAAATGTGAAGATGCAAATGAGAGGACTGATGACATCATACACTCAACCAAATATTACACCAAGAATATAAATAGAGCTATCTTGGCCAATTTGCTGCAAAAACCATTGAAACTTGGCAGGCCAATAGTTTACATGCAACCCACCTATGCCTATAAAAAAGTTACACTCCCATTTTTTTTCGCTCATTTAATTCTACATTTCACCTAATGAACTTCTGCGAAAAAATTTTTCGATTTGGATAAAATGCAATTTTTTTTATAAGTTTTTAAAGACGTTCAAATTTGCCGCCATTTTGGTCCACCATTCGCACCAGTCTTCCTCGGTTTGAAGTGAGTCGTGACGTAGGTTCAGGAGCACGTGATTTGGGTCATGACTTATCTGACTTGAAAACAAGTGGAAATTTTGCTTCAGAGTTGTCTACATTTAGTTGAAAATGCCGGAAACGTGCGTTGCCGCTCTTTGTAACAACGTTAATGATCCAGAAAACAACATCAGTCTTCATCGCAGGTGCCTGAACCTACGTGACAGGCATTAGTCTCGTGGCCATTTTGAGCACGTTATTCTTGTGATCAGCGGCAGGGGTCGACCGCAAGAAAATAGAATTTTGAACTTTGTAAAGATTCGTAAAAAAATTGCGTTCCATCCAAATCGAAAAATTTTCTAGCAGAAGCTCATTAGGTGAAATGTAGAATTAGATGAGCGAAAAAAACGTTTTGACATTATGGGCACTTTGATATTGGGGAGGTTTGGAACCCAGTATGTTGCCATCATGGTAACAAAACTGTTAAGCTTAGCGAAAAAATGAAGAAAATCTATCAATTAGAAGATTGAATCCTTTGCAAAATGCGCCATCGAATTCCTTTCTTTTTAGCTCTTCATTTATCTGTGTGGTGCCTCTTCCAGGGTTAAGTCCTACACAACAGACCCACTTCTACAAAATATGACTAAGGATCGTTTGCCTCCGCTGACTCACCTTCGATATTTTTAACTACGGTCCCCTGTGGACCATGCTGAATTACGTGCGCCAATTTTTCAAAATCAGAGTAGTTTTCCACATGCTTTATCTCTGAAACGAAGTCGGTGACCACCAATTTTTCTTGCATTTCTGACACAAGTAACTCATCTGACTGCAGTAAAAATTTAAACTCATATTGTGGAGCACCCCTTGCTGAACCTTACTGTAAAAAAATTCAAACATTTCTGATACAAATTGGCTGAGATATCTTTGCTCATCGTATTTGATCAAAATTTTATGACGCCATTGCTAATTTGCATATTTTAAAAACTTTGATTGGGCCAATCTTACCCTATTTATGCCTAATCACGTGCATTATTTCATCAGTTCACATTACATTGCGCAGTAGCTGAAAGCAAAATTCTCTTAACAAATACTTAAAAAACTTGATAGATAGAAAGTCTCAAGCACATGGAACAATGAAATATTATTATATAGCTTCTAGGACAATCGCACAATTTTAAATGAAAAAAACTCGGTTTTGGGCATGTTTTTAGTTATACTATACAGTTGGGATGCACAATGAAATTCTAAGGAATCACCTTAAAACTTGGAGTAATCTGTCAGTTGTCAGTAAGGATGTAGTGTCAGTCAAGATAAGATTTGTCAGTTAAAGTTTCAAGTCATCTGACAACGATATTGTTGACAGTGATGCAGAGATTAAAGCAGGGCTTGCCCGTCAGTTACTTTCAAGCCATCTGTCAGGTCCCAGGAGGATGGAGCAAATGAGATATGAATGGTAACATAATATTTCAATCCATCTGTCAGCGGTCAATATGGATCAGAGTCAAAAAATAATTTGGAACTATCTGTCAGTTGTCAGTAAGGATGTCGAGGTCAAAAAATAACTTGTCAGTTAAATTTGCAATCATCTGTCAGTTGTCAGTATTACTGTTGAGATTAAAATTGTCTAGTCATATAAAATTTGTAATCATCTGTCAGTTGTGAATAAGGATGTCAAGATCAAAGCATAATTTCTTGAAAAAAATTGGAAATCATCTGTCAGTTTTCAGTATAGCTATTAGGATTGAAGCATGTTCTGTCAGTTAAAATTTGGAATCATCTGTCAGTCATCAGTAACAACGTTGAGATCAAAACATGATTTTGCCAGTTAAAATTTGGAGCCAACTGTCTTTATCAAGCAGACAAGTGTTGAGAATAATGCAAATCAACAACTACGAAATATTGCACAGTAAGCAAATTGTCAAAAACTCACACCCACAAAATATCACAATAAGTGGGGAGGAATCATAATTATTTTGGGCCTAGGCACTTCAAGACCTGTTCAGTTTATGAAGGTCAGCATTTTTGAATATCAAGAGAAACTAGAAATTGTTAAATATTTACTAGGTCTACACATTAATTGCTTGTAGTAAGATGAAGAAGCACCACTTTCAGTTGGCAAATCCTTACAAAAAACAAACTTCAAGCTCTTTTTGTCCAATCAAAAACTGGCAGGATGTTCCCAAATAATCTTGACACCAACAAGTGTCAGTCAGCCAAATTTTTCAAGACTGAATTCAATCCAATAAATGGTAAGCTGTACCTGTTCTTCAAAGTGATTAAATTATAGTGATACACTAGTCCACTGAGTACAGATAAAGAGAAACTTTGGCTGACCTGCCTGCTGTATTTAACTTCCTTCACTGATCTTTCAGTGTCTATGTGCTTCTTGTTTGCCCTAATATGAGACACAAATTAACCTATTGTTGAGCTACTTACAATTTATTACTGTTGGCATACTTTAGCATTGGAACTTTCATTGATGGAATAACAACTAAAACGAGTAGTAATATATACAAGTGTAGGTACACTTGCAAACACCATTACAGATACCAGAAATGTAAACTGACCTGATCTAGCTGTATCTGACCCCTCCATTGATCTCAGTTGTCCTGTGGGATTGCTTGCTTCTTGTTTGCCTGATATTAAGTGAACATAATTCAATGAAAGACCTATCAGTTGTTGTTTACTTCTGAGTAGAAATTAGTACATGCAACATTCAAAATAGCAGAAAATGATGTATTAAGAAAAGCATGATCAATTGAACAGCAGCTTTTACATTTTTCCAGCAACCCATAACACTTTGCATTCTTGAGGTAAATAAGCTCATCAGTCAACCTTCTCAAAACATCAAGATAATCTAGTGGTCTATTGAATTGAAAGAGACCATAACCACTGTATTTAGTCAAGTCACTTTTCCAAGCTTTTGCTGATCCATGGCATCATTGACTTGACCTGACTAAATACAGTAGTTCAACACCCCACTCCAAAGAACACTAGATTATCCCATATGCTACAGAAGGACAACATTCAACACTTACATCAAGATAAGTTTGGCACTCGTAATACAGGAGTCTCAACATCTCTACACTAAGATAATGAATGAATGAATGCTTTATTTAACTTGGATATATGCTTAGCATGGTGTCATGTTCAATAATGGTGTTGTCCCCTCCATTAATACTTAACAGAAATAACTCCAACCAATACTACATTTAAATTACTTGTACATATAACTGCCATGTACAGTTGCTAACTCCATATATAGGGTGTACACACAAAATTACCTAGTTTTTAAGAGCTTTACCTGATGACACCACTGGCTTTTCAGTATTCCAGGTCTGTCACTTAATGTTCATGAGCTTCATTTAACCTGATAAGTAATACAGCACTTTAATAAGCAACATACATGCAAGTCTACTTTTTCAAATAGAAAATGCAACATTATGCCCATAATCAATCAATTATTTAATAAGGTTTCTCCAAACCTTTGTGGGGCTAGTTTTGCCCGTTTTTTTTTTTGTTTGTTTGTTTGTTGTTTTTTTTTGTTTTTTCCAACCATATTAAAGTTCATTATTTAAGGTAGCATTTCCCAAAAAATGAAATTAAAATATTAAAATGTGCATGAGTTATTGAGAAAAAGAGATCTTTTAATGCAAGTTGATAAACTACCAAGGCGTGATAATCCCCAAAAAGCATGGACTCCTCAGCCACCTTTTCACGGTATGTATCCATAGGGTAGGTAGAATTGATGCTTTTCCATAAAATTTGGCCAGAACATTCACTGATAAATAAGGAACAAAAGTATGTCAGCGAATTATTTTAGTTTTAAATACTTTTCTCGTGGCGTCCTCTAAAGCAACACGTTTTGCGAATTGTTCAATGGTGGAACTTGACAGATCTATAAAAAGATAACCAATAGAAATACAAGAAAATGCTGACACACTTAGAGAGATTGATGCTTTGTGATTAACACTGCACAGTTATTTTGCATCAAGATACCCAATTAATTCGCCTAAATGTCAGTTGGTCATTTTGGCATTAATGGCTTCTGCCGCCTTAGGAAAGCACTCACGAAAACAGAACATAATTTTATTGTATACTACATTTCATAACCTTTCTATAATGATATGTAGTTTGTGGAGGTTGCTTTGAAAACAGTGCGCATACAACTTTTTTTCTGGAGGACACCCAAGAAGGTTTGGGGTAACCTTAATGAATCATGTAAATTTAATACAGAGCAATGAAAAGTGTATATTAAAATAAGTGGTAGTCCATTATTCAGATTATTGTTGGGGGGAAGGAGGGAACAAATTCCCAAAAAAGACAACTAAAATAGTTGAGGAGGTAAAAAAGGTTGAACAGGCTTGGCAAAAATTTCCTGCCCACCCCTAACTTATCCCTGGTTGGGTTAAGTGTTAATCTGGATCATAATTGGGCCTATATGAGGCAAAAATGACACAGATGCTGCAAAATGTTTAAGGTGGCTCAAAACAGTTTCCAGCAGTTAGATCTGGATGGGTCATTACAACCACTCTTTATCAGTTGATGCTACAATCATGGTATCAAAAATTTGCCCAATCATTGGTAAACATGTTGTTATCATTTTCATGACACAACAGTTTTAGGCTTACTGGAGTGCACCCTTTCACTCCAATTAGCCTGAATAACCCTGTTTCAGGCAAGCACTCGATAATAGAATTAACACTACATACTTAAAAAGTCTGTAGTCTGAATTTTACCCCTGGTCTGCAGTATGTATTTTAACCTCAGTCTACATTTTAGGGCTGGTTCACACTTTGACATAAGCATAAGCATAAGCATAAACATAAGCATAAGAAAAATACGTGTGCACCGGGGTTACATAAGCATAAGCATAAGGATGGCTATTGCACAGGTGCAGTTCACCTCTCAGGAATCAAAGATGGTGGATGACGAAGTCGAAATTGGATTGTTGCTACTGTTAAGCCGTAGAAATCGAAGAAGACTGCTTATGCAAAGACAGACACAAAGAAAACCGAGAAAGGTCTGAATAAGAGACATTTTTACGAGAAGAAAGACACAAGGCGATTATTATAACCTTGTACAAGAATTAAAACTGGGAGACAGAGAATTTTATTTCAGGTAAGCTTACTTGTACAGGGGAATATTACTACATCACTCCAAGCCAACCTTTTCTTGTTTTTGTCTTTGAAGTCTGCTGATTTTTTGTCGTACAAACAAGGATAATTGCAGACAAATTCCTCCAACTATTTGTTCACCTGCGTCGCCATGTTTTCAGCTGACAGATTCTGACAGAGCGGGCCTGGATTTTATTTTTGTGTATTCCACTGACAAGAAAACTCTTTATGCTTACACTTATGCTTATGTATGCCCGGTTCACACTCAAGTATTCACAGCATAAGCATAAGCATAAGCATAAGAAAATGGACAAAGTTCCATTCCTTGTGCTTATGCTTATGCTTATGTTTATGCTTATGTAACCCCGGTTCACACATATTTTTCTTATGCTTATGTTTATGCTTATGCTTATGCTTATGTCAAAGCGTGAACCAGCCCTTACCCCTGATCTGCAGTCTGAAGTCCGCAGTCCGCAATCCGCAGTCCATTATTGCATTTTCCACTTACCGACCTCGAAACATTTCGGGCTAAGATTTAATTTTGCCGAGGTTTTAATTCACGAGACATAAATGACTCAAGGCAAGTAAAAGTCTTTTCAACCATCTACGTAATCAAAAGTAGCAATAATGCATAAAGGTTCCATTACATGTACATACCGAGAATGGTCAAAGTCGACACTCCACATCTTAATTTCTGGCTCTTGAATAAGCAAGCCAATTTTCCTTGCAGTTTTTCCACTAGCAAACGTTTCTGTCTGGAACACGTTTGGGTACATTTCTTGTACTTTAGACACGGCATTAGGTAAAGATTTGGAGGAGGAAGCGTAGTTCCCAAGCACCTCGTGCAGAAGATGGAGCGAAAAATTATTTGCAATGCAAATTCAATTTGAGTCCCAGTGCCACCTGTCTTTCTTAGCCGGTGGGGTCTTGGCGTAAGGAAAGTGAGGCTCTAAAAGCGTGCTAAGAGACATTCTTCCAGTTTGGATAAAGATTTCAGTAACTAAATGAACACAACAAAATTTTTGAAATTTTAGCCTAAGTGGCGGCGTATTTTTTCAAACGAAAATAAAATATGATCAGAGTGTTTTTCGAGATATTTAGAAAAATGTTCGTGATGTGTAGGATTTTTATGAAAATAGAATTTCGGGAAAGATATTTAGGCCATTTTACGTCAGATGATACCTTTAGAGTTTAAGTAACCACGTCGATTAAAATATGAATTTCTATTTAACTTACGAATCTCGCGGTACTCTAAAGTCATTCACTTTGTCATGATCGCTATCAAAACTATCACAATAATAGATCTGGAACGCAGGGATAGATTGAAATAGAAATTTAAAAACTTGTCCGTCTTGGTTCACGTTCTCCGCATAACGCAGAATTTGGTCATTTTACGTTAGACTCACGTCGTGTTGTTTTGCAGAGAACGGTATTAAAGAAACTTATCAAGAATTATAACGCACATGCACAGCCGTCGTCGTGCTCGTTAAATCTACTCTCTAATTAGGCTCGATTTCCGCCACTTTCTCGAGTCCGGTCTACGTTTACGTTCCTCCCCGAGAAGAGAGGAAGCGCGGGAGAGGAAGGGGGAGGAGCGCGGGCTCCTTTCCCGAACAGTGGCTGGTAATCGAGTCTACTCTCTAATGTGGTACCACGAACGTGACAAAACCGTTTGCCTCGTCATCCTACGTGACCAACATCGTCCAAGATGTTTGGTCTCGAATTTACACGGTTGTTATTAAAAGTGGCATTTCACCGACAATTCGTTTTGTAACTACTTATTCCGGAAGGTTGCAAAGGTAAAATAATAAAAAATGAAATGACAAGCACTTATTTGCTGTCCACAATGACGTCACCGATATTTTTGCACGCAAACGTAAGTCAGTATTCAGTATTCACTCGTAGCTACTCGTGCTTTAAATTCAACGGATACGAAATTCTCCCAGATCAGGAGCTTTTGACACAGATAGGTAAGTTGTAATTGATCTCATGCAATAACATTATTTGATGACTGCGCCTAACATTAACTAACGTGGAAACGGTCTAGTTGCATTTTCATAGCTGCTTGTAACTCTCTTCGGGGTTATGTTTACGTGCCAAATTCAATGTGTTGCGATCGCAGTAACAGGACTATTCTTATCATGTTCACTGTAGAAATCTAGACACTTGCCAACCTTAAACCTGACCAACTGCACTAATAAAGGACAACTTTTCAAGGTGGATTTTATTCGATTGGATGAGCGTAAGGGTTCTTTATGTTAATCGAAAACATAAGTCATTAATGATTTCTATAATTAAATCAGTGCTATATATTCTCAGAACTAAAGCTCACTGATAATTACAATAATCACTTGTTCTGTCTCATTCTAATTGCGTAATCTTGTCATTTGCCACTCAATGTAAAGTCAATTGTGGAACCAACCTTACCAAATCGGAATTTTAAATTTTGTAGAACGTATACATGAAAGGTTACCCAAGCACAGCAGAGTCATGTAGTAAAATAAGACGTCACGCAACCTCGTGTTTATTTCGTACTTTTCATCCCTTATATCGGGGCGAGGGGTCTTCCCACCACCCCTCCTCCCAACTCCCTTTTTTGTTTTTTCGTAAAAAATGTGGAATCAACCGTCTTTAGCCCCCGCACTCCCAAGGATGTTCATTTGGGATGAGAAGATATTGTGATCGCGCCAAAATTTTTCTTGGACCCCCGGTTTTCTGTACCCTCCCCAGGGCATCACTTATTAGGATGATGTGAAGTGTATATGAAATAATTCATGTTTGAACTGCGATGGTAGATGAAAGTGAAGAATGATCATCGCAGTAAATTTTCCAATTTAAGAAAGAAGAAGCCTGAAAAAAGCCCTGATTTTCTGCATGTAAACCAGGAATAACACAAGAATACACTTAGGTTTGAAGTATGCTTTTATTGTTTATTGATAAAGACCGTATTTTTTAAAGGAAAGGAGCAAATTTGATTCTCGCCTGCCAACGGCCTAATGTCCGCCATGTTGAAAATTTCGTATATTAATTTAATCGAACAGGGGGGGGGGGGAACCGGGGGAGCCCCGTTTATACGGAGCCCCCGCGTTTAAGCGGACACTAAATGAGGAGACAAGCAATAGACTGCAAGGCTGATACTACGTGAAAAACGTTTCGAGACACCAACATGACAAGAACCGATAAAGTAGGATCGCAACAGTGGACAGCTGTTTCGCCCTTCTTGGGGCTCGTCAGCACTGTGTAGCGAAGATATGTAACGCCAGCCCAAAAGCCAACGCACATAAATTGCAAAATGACCCGTGCACTATATCAAGTTCCGTACTTTCAACCCACTTACGCCCCGAAACACGCGTTGCCACATCACGTGTTTCGGGGCGCAAAGGTGTAATAACAGCGTGACAGAATTCACGAGACCACGGCAGTCACAGCAGCTGCAGACGAACCGAGTTTACGTGCATCTTCGATCTTCCTCTGTTTGCCAAATTTCTCTACAAAACAAAACAGGTATGCTGTCTGTAAACAAGTTTTAAGACATTTACATTTTATCAGAATCAGCTAAAAATCACTGATATATGTAATTCGCATCAGCTAATGGAAATTCTGAATGGTACTGAATACGGATCACACACGCTAGTTCAAGAGGATGGTCGTGTTAACAAGGTTTCATTTCGTTGGTCACCAAGGAGACCCTGTTAGGGGTAAATTCCGACAAACGACATGGCCTTGAAAAGGCGACATGAGGGACCGTTCATTTTTTATGAGGGAGGGGGGGCTGGTGGGATTTGGGAAGCACCATTTAAAAATCGCATGACCCCCCCTCAGCTTACCAATTTTTTCACATGGCCCCCCCTTTATAGCGGTCATTTTTTGGGATGACCCCCCCCCAAAAAAAAAATTGAACAAACAATATTTAGATTTCAACTTTTTTAATATTTCTCTATTATCCCCCTACTTCACGTTATTGTGCTCACTATGAAGACAATATTTACAATCCCTATACGACAGAGAGCTGTTGTTTAAAAAACAAATCAAAAGAAAGAGAAGTGAATTTCGGATCTCCTAGTTATGGCTCGCCCTGAGCGTGTGGCATTTGGCCTCTCATTGGCATCTTCCTCCTCTGAATTGATGAATGCAAGAATGACGTCATTTGAGTCATCTTCTCCCCCAGAGTCAATGGCATCACTGTCATACTCATCATTGTCACTTTCATCTGTTTCACTGCTGTCAGCACTTGCCCTGTTGTCATTTTGTGTCAATGTCCTGGCATTTCTCAGTGTTGGTTGGCCAGCTCTGAGAGGACTCTTCTGCTGCAAGCATGAATATCTTACAATTGCCTTTACTTTCTCACTCTTGCTGCTTTTTAAATGCGCAAAATTCCAAAATGCGCAATAATGGCGAAAGCGGCGAGTCGTTTAAGAAAAGGTTTACAGCTGAACGATCCAGGCAGTTTGACATCTTACAAGCAAAAGAAGCAATCTTTCTAAGTGCGGATGGCTGTTCAGAAAGGGTGGGTGAGTTTTCCGTGCCAGAGTACCAGTTGAAGCCCAGCGATGGAAGAAAACTGAACTTCTCCATCAAACAGCTCAGAGCAATTGTGGAAAAGTTGAATGTCGTATTGAAAGATGTAAAGGAACATGATTCCACACTCTTTCAGTCTAATGGGCTTGCTTTAAAGCAGGGCGAAGAATTTGCCCACAGTTTTAATGTAAAGCAGATCAAATGTATAGAAGCTAAGTTGACGAAGGTCACGCAGGACATGGAAGCACTAGAAAATAAGAAGAGCAATTATAACAGCATATTCAAGGGCACACTCAAACAGCACATCAACAAAAGGAGAAGGAAAAAAGAAAACCGCAGAAAGTCAAATGAAAGAAAGAGGAAGCGGACTGAAAACAACGTCCAACGAGTTTATGGAATCTGTGTTGGAAACCCGCTAGGAAATGATCTTCCACAATGCCTTGTGTACCCTCTTAGAACGGCCGTCCCGGAAGAGTGTATTAAAGTTGAGGATGTTGCTACGTCGTTATTTAGAAGAGATGGGCCATACATCGCACAGCTCTTGGAAGGGAATTATTTCACCACAAACCTTGAGCAGGAAGTCAGAGATTATGTTTACACCTTCATGTACCCTGAAGAGTACACTCTGACGGAAAGCATTGCTGCTTCTTGCAGCATTGGTGAAAGAGACTCCCATAGCAGCACAAGCGGCGACGAAGAACTCGATGACAGCGAAGATGAAGATGAGTGCCAGTGAAAGTTACATTCGAAAATAACAGTGTTAAATACTTCTTTTCAGTAGCTACAAATGCTTTTTGTGGCCAAACGTTTTTTTAAAGCAGAAGGAAAGTTTGTAATAAATTTGTATCCTGCCTTCTATGTTTATTCTATAGCAATTTTTTTGATATTCAAACGTTATGCCATTTTAAAGTTTTACTAAAATATTTCACATGACCCCCCCCCTTTTTCCCTTATTTTTTTGGGATGGCCCCCCCTCGAAAGCCATTTTTTTTCGCATGGCCCCCCCCCAAATCCCACCAGCCCCCCCTACCTTATAAAAAATGAACGGTCCCTGAGAGCTATGAATTGGCGACGAACGACAGACTACTGCAGCGAAATAGAGAAAGCGACACCAATGGCAAGACAGACCGACAACGAATTTCGGAACTGAGAATGCATCGATTGTTTTAAACGTCTGAGTCGAAGTGAAGACGCATTTCCAGAGTTTTAAATGTGTTTTCCTCTCTCACGCGAGAAGTCGACGAGTCGTGAAACCCAGGCTTTCTTACATATGCTAAAACGTCCACGTCCAATAAATCGAGTCCGTCATTGCCAGGAGCCATAATCGGGGACGGAGACCGTAAGCGCGCGCCATTTCTAGTATTGGGGCTGTCCCTATGATATGGGACAATATTTCTATTTTCAGAACAAATTGCGCCATCCCGTGCGGCACACGCGCGTACATGCTGCGAGGATTTTTGCAGATGTAGCGCGGGGAAATGGTGTCCGAAATTTCCGAAATGTTTAATGCTTTTGGCTCACAAATCAATACTTTCATGTCTGTTGGAATTTTGCTTCAGTGTTTTCGTCGTAAGCTGCTCCAGTTTGAGTGAAGTAAGACAGTGTCAAATTTGGTTATGTCCCGCTTTATATTGACTAAGTTGTTTTCCGCAGCTTCTTTTACAAGGGCTCCACATTACTCCACTCTAAGTTTCACATATGTTGAAGATTAACAGCTTTTCCAAAACACAGCAAAACACTAGTTGCATATATTTGGATATAGCCGCGTTTCAGGACTCCAAAGTTTCCCTCCTCTTGCCACACGCTTGCGAGGATTTCACCAGTGTCTATCTCGACCGAACAGTAAAAAAAAGTAATTGCAAGTTTGAGTTTTGCCTGAATTGTACGCAACGCTTGATGTTTTATCGAGGCCCAATAACCGACGACAAAGTTTATGCCTGTAGATGCTGCTCAGTTTTGTTTGTGTAAAAATCCAATAAATTGACTGTTGTCGATGAATAAGAGCGCCCGCCAATGCGTGTTTTGTACAGTCAGTAAAACATGACAAATTGGACTTCCCCACTTTTGAGTGAAAACGTACAGCGAATTCATGTATCTCTAGTTTTTAAATGTGTTTAAGGTTGATAAATGTTTGAGAACATATATTAAAAGCTTGGCTGAAAATATGTGAATACAGCAGAAATAATCAGCTTTCTTTAATCAACTCGAATAGTCACGGTACTCGAATAAAGATTTCGATTTTGCAGGTTGAGTTATCAAAACTCCATGTCTATTTTATTTTCGCAGTGTAAAATTTCACTATGTTAAAGAAACACTCGTGATGTCAGTAGCCTTTTGGCGTTGTTTAAAAATTGTTGCAGCATCTCGGTACAAAAGACAGCAAAAGAAATCTTTGTCAAGATTTGCTGACAAAACACTGACTCGGAGTTGAAAGTGCACGCGCTGCACTACGCAAATGAGCTACTTGTACGCGTCAGACTTTCCTTTCAAAAACTCTTGCAAACTCGCCAAACAAACAGAAACAATAAGAAACTATCAAAACAGGGTTTAATTATGATTAAGCATTGTTTGGGAAACTCACAAATTAACACGATACC
The DNA here is from genome assembly GCF_042242905.1 of Orbicella faveolata. Classification (NCBI taxonomy): domain Eukaryota; kingdom Metazoa; phylum Cnidaria; class Anthozoa; order Scleractinia; family Merulinidae; genus Orbicella; species Orbicella faveolata. The sequence continues at coordinate 27,100,618 of NW_028301540.1, forward strand.
AAAGTTAAGAGTTTTCTTACATAACTTTTCTTCATAGGACAAGCGCAAAAGCTTACGCGTATAACTAGCGCGAGCATCATTCACAGCGCGAAATCGAAGTGATGTTTTCGACCCTGAAAAACTCACCTTTTCCATTAGCTCAGAGCATAAAACCACATATAAGAGCCCTGGTTCTTATTCCCTGCCTTATTCTCTGCCATCGCTGTAAAAAATCTGCAAGAGAATCTCGCAACTCTCACCATTTGAACACGCAACGTAACAACATCCACGCGAGAGCCCCCGACATGTGCGTGGATCCGCGCGGATATATGACGTTAGGATGGCGCAATTTGTTCTAAAAATAGAAAAATTGTCCCATATCATACGTGCGCGCGGGTCCCAAGACTTACGGTCTCCGTCCCCGATTATGGCTCCTGTCATTGCTGAGTATTTTTTCTCACTCTCAGCTGAGTGAGCAATGCCCTAAAACGCCTAAAAACACGCTTAAGGAAAGAGGAAAGAGATTTTCGACCGTCTGCTTCATATTTTTATTAGTGGGTCACCAGTGAAAGAATATGAAGCTGTATTATCAACAAATGGCATTATGGAAGGAAAAGAGACAGGGGAAAGCTGCCAAGGTCTTCTCGTCTTCAGCAGAAGATAAGGGTTACGCCAAATTCAAAGAAGAATATAGATAGGAGAGATTATCTGATTGAGGCCGTTGAGATTTTGAGTTAAAGAACGGTTGTTAAACATAAACATGGTAAAAATAGTCATGGGTTCGATTGTACATTAGGTCCAAATACTGACTGGAAAATGGCTGAAAATAGCAATTCCAAACGTCTAAATTTCAAAAGTTCCTGGCGGGAGCATTTCCCCACATCCCCAAGGAGGTTAACAACTTCAGCGCCCGAAAGCCTGCCCAAGCCCTTAGAAAGCATGCCCCCAGCCCCTTAGAAGATTTTGAAAAATTGAAGTAGCTACGAAGTCTTTTCCGTCATTCTGAGTCAAAATATGATGCTTTAAAAGTAACCATAAAGTAACCATTAAACCCACTAACTGGAGAAATGCTGGCTCTGCATAAGAATTCCGACTGCTGAAAAGTGGTCGAAGCAAGTGCAAAGCATACAAGGAGTAAATCATATCCAAAGAGATACTTAATTATATATGTACTTGACTAAAACAGCAAGAAACCTTCAATGCGTGAGAAATAATCGTTTCAGCGTGAGAGCGCAAGATTGAGTTCGTTTGCGTGAGACTTGAGAGCACTTTATTTTTTTTTAATAAACAAAGGTATTACTATGTGTTATACATGTAGCTTCGTTTTAATCGAAAAAGGTCAAATTTCCTAGCACAACTCCTCTGAGACGAAATTCCGACAGGCGACATAGGAATCTTGCGAAATGCCGACATGGCTGGTGGCGAATTTCAGACAGGGGACATGGGTACCCCCCCCCCCCCCCCCCCCCCCCGCAACAGGGCCTCACCAAGGACCCGTATTTTAAACTAAAGTTCTCCCATGCAATCGGGACGATCTTGACAATCTAAAGCAGTAACAATCTGAAACAACTGTCGACCTGAACAATCTTATAACACTAACGTACTCTATAAACTGTTTGAATAACCAAAGGTCACCAAACAACTCAAACAACCTGCCCTAACATTGTGGGTCTCCCAACTTTTACAGTTTATCACGTATTAAAATATTTTCCTGGGCTGCGAAGACAGACGGACGTCCGGCTATTTCCGGCTGTGTTCGCAAGCTGGTATTTTCCCAAAAAATCCGTAAATTAGAAGATAATTTCACAATAGAAATAAGCGCATGTAATTCAAGTCTAATTCAGTGCTAGTGAACTTTGGTATTTTATTTACAAAGTTGCGAAATTCTACCTACTCGAGTCCAGTCGAGTATTTCGTGACATCGCGTTACGCTTTTCAAATATTAATAATTAATCATACAAGTAATTCTTTCCCACAAAACAGGTGGCTGATCAATGGACGCCAGCAATCAAGCAAAGCAAGATTCGCTTGTCGCATACCCTACTCAGTCGATCTTTCCACTAGCAGCTGGTGTTATTTTGCTGCTGTATATCTACTGGCAAGGCACACGAAATCGAGCCATTCTCAAGAAAATTAACGCTCCTGGTCCAAAACCATGGCCATTCATTGGCAATACCCTCGACGCCAGAAAATTCAACGGTGTTCATCTCCTTTTGTGCGACTATATTCAGAGGTACGGCAAGGTCTTCGCTTTCACCTTGGGAGACAGACCCTCTGTTGTTATCGCAGATCCTGACATGCTCAAGCAGATCCTCGTGAAAGATTTCTGGAATTTCCCAAACCATGCCGTCCGAGTTAAGCTCCCTGGCGCGTTCGGTAAGAGTGTTTTCTTTGCGCGAGATGACGCATGGAAGAGAATTCGTACCACGCTCACTCCGACTTTCAGCGCGAAGAAAATGAAAGGAATGGTGGCCCTGATCGAGGAGTCATGTGACAGGTTGATGGCGAAGATCGAACAAGTTGCAGATACCGGTTGGTGGCAAATTTTCTGTTTTAAAATGACTGAAGATACCAAAATAACTGAATCATGCATTGAAAGCAACTTTTGTGTTGAATTTTAATTAAAGCCGTTCAGTTCACATCGGCGTGCGCGTGCGTTTGACATTTCGAGCACAAAGAGCTGTACTGTTTGCAGAATTTGTTTCAATCTGTGTTGAATGTTAACATGCATTTTTATGTTGTGAAGTATATATGAAATAATTCATATTTGAACTGCGGTAGTAGATGAAAGTGAAGTATGATCATCGCAGTAAATTTTCCAATTTAAGCAACTGGAAAGAAGAAGCCTGAAAAAAAATCAGGGCTTCAACGGGATTCGAACCCGTGACCTCCGCGATACCGGTGCGATGCTCTACCAACTGAGCTATGAAGCCACACATTGGGAGCGAGGTCAATTAATTGAGTTCATATCTTCCCGTGAGTGAAATGATGTGAAGTATATATGAAATAATTCATATTTGAACTGCGGTAGTAGATGAAAGTGAAGTATGATCATCGCAGTAAATTTTCCAATTTAAGCAATTAATTGACCTCAATTAATTGACCTCGCTCCCAATGTGTGGCTTCATAGCTCAGTTGGTAGAGCATCGCACCGGTATCGCGGAGGTCACGGGTTCGAATCCCGTTGAAGCCCTGGTTTTTTTTTTTTTCAGGCTTCTTCTTTCCAGTTGCTTAAATTGGAAAATTTACTGCGATGATCATACTTCACTTTCATGCATTTTTATGTTGTTTTACGGTGTAACAAAGCGCTTGAAAAGTTGCAAAGATTAGAGCGAACCATACTCGGGGTTCAGATGAGAAAATCAGGATCGCTGGAGCGCGCGCGATTAGCCAATCACATTCGAAGATTTAGGAATCCGGACCGCAGAGAAGCTGGAGAAAAAATTTAATTAGCTCTTATTAACCGAGCAGGAGGTCTGTATGGGGAGAATCTTGACCGAGGTCGTGAGTACAGACCGAGGTCAAGATTCTCCCATACAGACCGAATAAGCTCGGTTAATAAGATGTTTATTATATGGCAAACAAGAAAAATTTAATTCGTTGTTTGTACTAGCTGACATTTTGCTTGCGAACGGCGATGAGCTGAACGTAATTTTGCCAAAGTCTGCTCGTCCTCTTTACTTTTCTTTTCTCAGGCTCTTTGGCACTTCCATAAATAAATATTAGTCAAATGCCCGGGCGCGGGTATGCCTGAAGGGGGATGTTGATGTCTCCATTTGATCACGAGCACCACCCTTGTAAGGGTTAAGTTGTGTTTGTTCGGCCATTACTTTGAATAACGAAAATGTATTTCTATTGTTGAGCTTGAAATTTAATAAAGACTACATTTTAGGGCCCGTTCATATGGTCTACCCTGGTCCAGCTAACTTTTCACCTTTTTTTCTTTGAAAAATTTAACGAACCGTTAACATGAGGATCGCGAACCCGTCTCGGGGAGCGAGACAACACGGGTGGTGTAGTTGTCTCGCAGGTAGGGTAACCCTGGCAGGCGGGACAACATTTCTTGATATAAACACTTTGCCTCGCCTAACCAGGACAACTCTCGGCGTGGCGATAATCATGCAGGGTCAACTTTGACTCGGTCTAGAGGGACAACGCTTTCACATATGAACGCTCGATAAAGTTACCTCAGCGGGGGGGGGGGGGGGGGGGTTGTCTCGGGTACTCGAGACCATATAAATGGGGCCTTAACCTCCCAAAAGCGGACACCGCGCCACTCCTAAGCAGACACTAAAGATGTTCCAGGTTTTAAGGGTACCTGCCTACAGGAGGATTGATTCTAACCAAATCATCATTAGGTGGATTTGCGCGATTGTCAGTTTTTTATGCGTCTGTCCTCTTATTGATGATAAATTGCGTCATAACATTGTCAAAGTGGCTGTAGAACCACGAGCCGCAGGCGAGTGGTTCCGCAGTAAACTTTGACAATGTTACCATTTTTCCATGACTTATCTCTTTCTTTCACTCAGGCACTTCTGTGGAGATGCTAGACTGGTACAGCAGAATGACACTAGAAGTTATACTTCAAACCGCCTTTGGTGTCCAGACCGACATTCAAAATGAGAAAGAGAGCCAGCTGTTGGAAAGGGCGAAGGAGGTCTTCCGAGCTCCAATGATCGTGAACATTTTGAGGCGGTTTCCACTTGGTGTATACCTTTTCAGATTGCTTAACATTGCCCTTGGGAAGCAGGGCTACTTCGAAAAGGTCGCCTCGGACATCATAAGCAAACGAAGGCAGAGTGGGATAACGGGAAGGCAGGACTTGCTCCACCTTATGCTGACAGCAAACGAGGGCATGACTGAGGAAGGTCTCAGCAAGCTTACTGATGAAGAAATAGTGGGTCAGTGCGTCATTTTTCTTATCGCTGGCTACGAAACGTCAAGCAACACTCTTGCTTTTATCACGTACTACCTGGCAACACATCAAGAGGTTCAGAACAAATTGCGGGAGGAAATAAAACAAGCTGTCAAGTCAAACCCCGATAGTACACTCTACGACCTTGCCCATAGCATCGAGTACCTGGACTGCATCATAAGCGAAGCCCAGCGCTTGAATCCACCATTGTTTCAGTTATCTCGGGAATGCGCCAAAGATTATGACATCGGTGGCATTCATATTCCCGCGGGATTGGAGGTGATCGTTCCTGTGTACTTCCTCCACCACAATCCCGAGGCCTGGCCCGACCCTGAGAAGTTCGATCCCGAGAGATTCCGAAGTCCCGCGAAGGACACTCGTCACCCGTACCAGTTTATGCCGTTTGGAACAGGTCCGAGGTCTTGCATCGGAATGAGGTTTGCCCTGATGGAGATCAAGATTGCTCTGGTTCAATGTCTGCTGAAGTACAAGTTTGTGCCATCACCCGAGACGCAGATTCCCCTGAAAATTTTTGCAGGTGCCACGCTTACACCTAGAGATGGAATCCACTTGCGAATCCAGCGAGTTTAGATATGTTAGCTGACTCTCATCTTTTCTGGCCTCAATTTTGTTCGACTTCGATCAGCCTGCTCTTTTTGTGATGAATATTCGCAACGCTTGTAGTAAATTTTTGCCGGATATCAATAAGGGTAGTTGATTATAAAGCAATCCGGTCCAATTAGATGAAAAGGAGTGTTCTGATTGGTTTCTTGAGCGGCCCGAATTTTGCAGTGCAGACCGCTAAGATCGACTTCTTAAGAATTAAGCCCCGCCCACACTACGCAGGAGAAATTTGAAAACGCAGATTTATTTCTACGGTTTGACTTACCGTCCACACTAATCCGTCACGAAAACGAAGCTTTAAATTCGAAAACGCTCTTCAAACCTTAGGAATTTGAAAACGCCGGCTTTCCGTTTTTATAGCATGGACGAAAAACATTTTAAAAACGATAGTCACGATAATCATGCGATTTCGCTGACCGACTTTTCCTCAAACACAAATCCAAAATGTATGGGTTATTGACCAAGTGTGAGGTCAAGATGGCTGGATATTGGCCAAGTTCTTTTTTTGCGTGTTTATGGACCGACGGAGTCGAGGTCCGTAAACTCGCAAAAAAAGAACGAGGCGAATACCCAGCCATCTTGACCGAACAAGCTTGGTCAATAACGGATTTATTATATGGATTTCGGGGAAATTTTTCTTGCGGGACGCGGCGGGTAGTCCCGAGCGGGCAAGATAGCTCCATCTTGCCCGCTCGGGTAGCCAATCACAGCGTTGGATTTGATTCATCTTGCCCGCTCACGGAGCTAGCCATATAATAAGACCGGTTATTGCTGCGTTTTTAAATTCCCCCAGCGTAGTGTTGACGGAAAACATTTGATGCGCTTTCAGAGTGAAACCTCCGTTTTCAAATTGCTCCGGCGGGCTCCGGCGTAGTGTGGACGGGCTCCGAGTTTAACTTTGACAAAAGACGACTTGTAAACGACAAGTAATCGCTTAACTCTTGTGCAGGTTTTATCAAGAACGGATCGCAAGGATACATTACTAGTAATTATAATAACTACTCCGTGTAATAACTTCTCCATATTGGTCTGATTGTTTTTTTAACACAGAACTCGACACAGTTGAGTTCCACAATTTGGACCGAACCAGTTTTAAATATAGCAATTATTATAATTTTATGTGTACTCACTATCCGTTCTCAGTAACTGTGATAGCGACATCGAATGAAAATGTTGCGCGCGATGTTGCAGCTTGTATAGCCTCGGCATTCAAGAAGAGGTGGATTGCTATGCGATTTTCCATCCAAAAACCCGTTATTTGTCGCTGATTCCAGTAGCACAAGGAATTTTCAAACTGACATGAAATTTTCCTGGGAATGCTAGTTTAAACTGTTTACTAGTGAATTAATTTTTCTGTAATCAACACACCACCAGAGAAAGTTGAAACTGCGTTTTCTCTCTAACAACACCACAGGTCACCCAAGCGTAATAGAAGAGTTTGTATGGAGAATTGTGGCTAAAATATGAGTTTGTATGGAGAACTGTGGCTAAAATATAAGAATTTGTATGGAGATCAGGAGTTTACATTCAATTCGTTCAATGTATGGGTAATTTACCGAATAACGACTCTTGAACATTCAATGGTGTCATTTTTTCTCATCCTGGAGGGTTAAAATGAGATTAGAACGAATTTTGAAAAATTTGCCCTAAGGTGTTATAATAAGAGACAAGGTAGGAAACTTCGGCCAGTTTGACAAAACACTCTTCGGAAACGAGTCAAATTTGCACACAAAAAGAGCCAAAAAGTTGAAATATGACGGCCAAAATAGCGTAAATTGATGCGTGACCACGCTAAGTTGATCAGTTTGTTGTCATCTCCGCTCGGCCGAGACTGGGATGGTGGATGTGACCTGTGACGACACATCCACTGACGCTATACCGGAGAAATTCGAAAACCCAACATTCACCGGTCATTTTGGATTTGTGTTTGAGGAAAACTTGGGCAGGGAAATCGCATGATTATCGCGTTGTCATCGTTTTCGCAAACTCCGTTTTCAACTGAAATGTTTTTCGTCCATGCTAAAACGCAAAACCTAAGAGCGTTTTCGTAAAGCTCCGTTTTCAAATTCCTCCGGCGTGGTGTGGAGAGGGCCTTAGAAAATCAACCCACAGATGTGAAAACGTTGTGTCAGGTAGTTGTTTTACTGGTCGGTTGGCCATTTTCGCAACATGATCGTACCGTTGAACCAGTACCAATCGCGTCATCCAGCGCGCGCTCAAGCTCTCCTCCATCTCCCACTCATGTTTTTTGACACAACAAATCTTTACAAAATCCTTCCCCAGCTCTCAATTTTAAACGCGGAATCTCGCTAAAACGCTTCAGGTATTTACTCGCGACATTTCATTTCCGTGCGGAGATCGGGTGACTTCGGACGCGCAAGAAAAACTGCGAACCGGGGGAGGGGTTTGCAAAGATATGTCATGTCAAAAAAGCATGTGTGGGAGACACCTCGAAGTTCGTCAAAAATACTGTGCTACGCGTCGTATTTTCAACTCTCTTCTCAGTGGTTGGAAATGTGGTCAAACAAGGTGTCGTTTTTGAAAAATTGTACGATATTTCGTTACGGAAACATTTCCCTAAATGTATCACGTATTGCGAACCCGTATTGCGAACCCGCATTGCTCATACACATTTGTTGGAAAAAGCCAATTTTGTTTCCAATAAGAAATGTTTTTATCGTCTGTATCTTTTCAAAAACAGTTTGCTAACATAAAAAATGTTTCCTTGTTTGCAACACGAACAAAAACTAAACAAGAAACTTCATTCTCGGGTTGTTTTCTAATCCTGGCGTGTTGAACTATGCGTCGGTGTTTTCAAACGTTCGGATATATTTTCTAATTTTGTCTGAAAAATTTTGTTCTAGCTAAAATGCATTAGGTTCAAGCAATTTTCACAACCGCCCTTTCAGTTCTCGACTCCTAAAAAGCAAATCTAATTTCTACTTTCAACAAACCTTTGACCGTTCTAACTACATGACAGGTTATAATCATTTCCTAGGGTAGAAATAATGCAACCACCGTCACTCGCAGATGAAAATATAACGTCAAAGTTTTATTTAAATGTCAAGCCAAGTAAAACAAAATCAATAAAGGAAAGTCAAGTCAGACCAATTTACAGGGTTTAGTATTCTTCTCCCTCCTCTTCACCTTCAGCATCGACAGAATCCACGCCCACTTCTTCATAGTCCTTCTCCAGAGCAGCCAGATCTTCACGAGCTTCCGAGAACTCGCCTTCCTCCATACCCTCACCCACGTACCAGTGGACAAACGCACGTTTGGCGTACATCAGATCAAACTTATGATCCAGACGTGCCCAGGCCTCGGCAATAGCTGTGGTGTTGCTCAGCATGCACACTGCACGTTGCACCTTGGCAAGATCACCACCTGGAACAACTGTGGGTGGCTGGTAGTTGATGCCGACCTAAAAAGATGAGAAGGTACTATCAGTTCTGGTACCCTTGCACATAATTTTTCATTACCCTTTCACTTCCTTGCTGCATCCTTGCAAAACCTCAATAAAGTAGTTGGAACCACTTTGCACAAGGGTGTGCCATTTGAAGCTAATTTTTGTCATTGTGTTTTAACTATTGCCTTCATGACATTCTCAACTAATAGCCCCAACACCCGCTTGAGCTTAGCCTGCTTTTTTTTCAAGTAGACCAAACTGCCTACCCTCCTTCCTCACCTGATTCATTACTTCAAGTCAGAAAGAGGAGGGAAAGGTCCAACATGAGCACTTGGCTGTACTCTAAACGAATCACACCATGATGGCACAATTACTTTCCAATAAGTTTCATACATTTCTTTAAATTGTTTTGTTCTTATGGAACCCGCACCCCTCAGCCCCGGGAAATTCCAATCCCTTCTGTGGGGGAGTATGGATATTTTCTGGTACTGCACAATGGAGTGCAAGAACTAACCAACCTTAAATCCAGTTGGGCACCAGTCCACAAACTGAATAGTCCTCTTAGTCTTGATGGTGGCAATGGCAGCATTGACATCTTTGGGTACAACGTCACCTCGATACAGCAAACAGCATGCCATGTACTTGCCATGACGAGGATCACACTTTACCATCTGGTTTGCTGGTTCAAAGCAAGCATTGGTGATCTCAGCCACACTGAGTTGCTCATGGTAGGCCTTCTCAGCAGAGATAACAGGTGCATATGTAGCCAGAGGGAAGTGAATTCGTGGATAAGGGACCAAGTTGGTCTAGAATTTCAACATATTCTGAAGTTAAATTGACTTGACTTGAAAGTCCACACAACCCAGACATACCTCTTAAGTATGTCAGTCAAATAATAAATGAAATTCATAATTTCTGTGAGAAGAATGAGAATGCTACATGAGAGATTCAAACCATACAAGCTCTGTTAAAATTCTTGTGTTGCTTTACCAATTGAGCTATGAAGCCCCTATTGAATCAGATAGACCTTTATTATACGGCTAGCTCCGTGAGCGGGCAAGATGAATCAAATCCTGCGCTGTGATTGGCTACCCGAGCGGGCAAGATGGAGCTATCTTGCCCGCTCGGGACTACCCGCCGTGTCCCACAAGAAAAATTTCCGCGAAAGCCATATAATAAATCCTTTATTGACCAAGCTTGTTCGGTCAAGATGGCTGGATATTGGCCTCGTTCTTTTTTTGCGAGTTTATGGACCTCGACTCCGTCTCGGTCCATAAACACACAAAAAAAGAACTTGGCCAATATCCAGCCATCTTGACCTCACACTTGGTCAATAACCCATACATATTTCATTACATCACAATTGATCAATTATCAGGACAATTGATCAATTATCATTGTTTAGTAAGGAAGTGAATCAGTTTTACATTCGTAAATTTAAATTAAGGAGAATGTTTTATAGTTTTCTGATTACTTAGTGTTGTTCCAATTTGTCTCTATTAGTATTCTATGTATTTGACCCTGACCTGTGTCAATATGCAGACCCCTTTTGCAAAAGTAGTTTTACTTCTGGCCTAGTATAACCATGAAATATTGGTGGGAACATGACTTTCAGAGTCTTTCAGAGCACAAAAGTTCGCGTTGCAGTCTGCTAAACCAATTGATGACCAATCGTGCCACGTTTGACACCCAGTTAGAGCTTGTTTCAGTGCCACCTGTTCACACATAGATGCAAGCAACGGTATCTTATCTCGGGCAGTTTATTTAAAATAAGGGATCTACAATTCTGCATAAACTGGCCTAATTACACAGATGTCTCCTTTTTATATTAGTAATTATAATCCATCAAATGTTTTCGCTCACATGCGATTGGTCTAAGCACGTCATGCGACTGAATATTCCCCAGCTAAACCTGGGGATATTCCCCAATTTTCAAAACTGCACGTGTTGCAAAAAATATTTGAAGGATAATAAACACAATAGCCTCCAGTTGGCGCAAAAATTTGCTCAAATATTTGTCCTTGGACATTATCATTCTGTTCCTCAGAGCTCACAGTTTGCCTCGAGCTACACTCTCAAAAAGCTGTTCACTTCTTGGAACAGATAACATCCACGGACAAATATCCAAGCGTATTTTCACGCTAAATGGAGGCTATTGTTTATATATGTTAATTCTTCTTTTATTTTATTTTGATCATCTGTGCAAATGAATTTGAGTGAAAAAAAATTTTAATTTTGTTTAAAATAATGTATGAGATATATTTGGGGACTCAAACAGTCCTCAAAAAGTCAACAAAATTCATGAACTTGTGCATTTTGCAAAGATAAAAATCAATTTGTTTTTATATGAACCACAAAATTCTACGGTAAACAGTGTAAGCTACATGTGCATTTCAAAACCTTGTAAATCAAGCCCATCAAAAGAGGAAGAGCACCTCACCAGTAGAAGAAATAACCTTGCCCACATCAAAAAGTGAAACAAAAGTTGTTTGTAGTGTCTTAGGGCTATGCTTCAAAGCCCCTTGAGCAAATAACATCCTATTACTCTCAGTTAATACATTCAGACTACTGAATGTGATCACTGGGCTACTGAATCTTGTTATCAACTTGTCTGTGTGCTCTAAATAACATATTGTCACACCTTAGCACTTAGATAATTCTTGAATGCTTGAAGCAGATAAAATATATGACACATGTACCCCATACCTGGAACTCAGTCAAGTCAACATTCAGGGCACCATCAAATCGAAGTGAAGCTGTGATCGAAGACACGATCTGTCCGATCAGTCGGTTCAAGTTGGTGTAAGTGGGCCTCTCAATGTCTAAGTTTCTGCGACAGATGTCATAGATGGCTTCATTGTCCACCATAAAAGCGCAGTCGGAGTGCTCCAGTGTGGTGTGGGTGGTAAGAATGGAATTGTAAGGTTCCACGACAGCTGTTGCTATTTGTGGGGCAGGGTAGATGGCAAACTCGAGCTTGGATTTCTTGCCATAGTCAACTGACAGGCGTTCCATCAGCAGTGAAGTAAAACCAGACCCAGTACCACCTCCAAAGGAATGGAAGATGAGGAAGCCTTGCAATCCAGTACATTGATCAGCCTAGGAAAAGCAAAAAATAAAAACCACTTTATATGCCATTTCTTGTCACTATTAATCCAGGGAGGTAATTCTGTTTGAACATGGCAAAGAGGTACAAATGAAGCTACCACCACAATTCCCCCATCCACCAAAAAAAACCAACTAATCCTCCCTCCCAAAATACATCCCCTTGGGCCAAACCTAATTTTAAAAAAATAATGTTCCATGTTATTCCTCTATCCAAGTGAGTAAATGAGTCACTGGAAATGTGGTTAACATGATGTATCCCAAGGGCTACTCAGATACAATTTAGTGATGGAGGGGTGTGCCATCTGAGAACAATTTGGGGCTACAATTTTATGACAACATTTCTGGTTGAGAGAATCTCACTACAAACAAATGCCAGAAAAAAAGAGTTAACTCTGACTGCAAGAAAATATGTTGCATGTCCCAGTCTTGATAAATCGAAATACCTCCCTGGCCCAAGATAAAGTTTTGTTTAGCACGCCTTCCTGGAGTAAAATGCCTGCTCAGAGCCTCCCTTGCTGGGAAACACTGTGATGAAATGAAAAGTCATAAATTTATTTAGTGTCTAGAGTAAAATGTTGCAATGAAATGTTTTCTGAATTTGTATGTTTTTACCTCTATCAACTGTTATATAATCTGAATTGCACAGTAAAAAAATTAAAAAATATGGAACGCCTTCATCGATCACTCCATGCTCTGGAGATCAGAATTTTGTTAACAACCAGTTGCCTGAGGCAAGGGAGCACCATGTGGCCAAGACCTTCAAAAGTACATCTGTTGATGTGAATCAGGGTTGTCACAAAACGTCTGATTCAGGCAGTTTTAATGGATGCATCAGTAGAGTAGTCAGCTGACATCATGAAGTAGATGGTGATTTTTAACAGCAGCCAACTACTTCTTTTGACAACCATGTAAATCTGTGACTGATGTCAATGCAATAACTTGGTTATTACCATAAATACAATCTGCTAAAGCAGTCCAATCCTATAGCACTGTAAACTAAATCACTAGCCCATTTTAAAGTGGTCTTACCAGCTTGCGAATCCTGTCAAGAACAAGGTCGATGATTTCCTTGCCAATGGTGTAATGACCACGAGCATAGTTGTTAGCAGCATCCTCTTTGCCAGTGATCAACTGTTCAGGATGAAATAGCTGCCGGTATGTACCAGTACGGACCTCATCTGAAACAGAAATACTTGTTGGTAAACAACTGGTTCGAAAAAAAGATATTTTGACAACTGCAACAATTGCTGTTGTGACAGGGTCATTAATCACCCGTCATATTCACTGCATTTTCAATTTTTGTCAGTCTTGTCATACTTTATACAGAGCCGTGATTAGCTTGCAGTGTGTATTTAGGGCTTAGAACCATGCTGTTTCCAGTTAACTCAGTCTGAAAATGAAAACTTAGCTGAAGTCATAAAGCTGTGAACTCTACGGAAAAGATCAAATTTCACAGCCTCTCATGAAAACATTTGATTATGATCTTAGGCCCGGTTCATACGTCGCATTTCTGCCGTGTCGAATTCAATTCAATTAAGTGTGGCAGAAATGCGACTGTCGATTCATACGTCGCACTTGTGTCGAATTTAATTCAGATTTAATACTGTTGGGTATGTCGGTCAGCAGAAAAAGTTTTAAACGCAGAGTATTCAATATGGCAGACGGAGATACTGAGGGATGAAGGACTTTAATTTTACGAAAAGTTGTCCGCCAATGAAATGAGAAGGAGAAGGCTGACAATGCAGCAGTTTGTTTTGCAATATTTTCAGGTTGCATTGGGTCGAGAATAGCCAAGTTTCTTCTTTCTCTTCGACGGGACCAAATTTACGCATGCTCAATACATTAACATAATGTATGCATTAGATTCGACACGGCAGAAATTCGACGTTTGAATCGGTGTCGCATTTCTGTCGGATAATGCGACAAGACCAGTCGAACGTGCGGCAGAAATGCGGCAGCCGATTCAGACGTCGAATTTCTGTCGAATTTAATTCATTGAATTGAATTCGACACGGCAGAAATGCGACGTATGAACCGGGCCTTAGAGGCATGTTTATCCCAATTAAAACTGACATCCAAAAAATTTGATACTTCAAATAACGCCGTCCAAACACAGTTTTCTACTCTTGAACATGAAAAACGTTTCTCAGCGGTAATAATGAATTAATTTAAGTCCCTTATTAATGTTTTTCAAATATTCAGTTCGTTTTGTAGTTGTCAACGACAACCCAAAGGCGTAAGCTTATCTGGGATTAGCAACTGGTATTCTTAGGTGAATTTTTCACGAAAAGGTCTATGGAAACACCAGTGAAAACTCCAGTGCTTGGTTTATTTAAGACCTACCTACTACCGTTGGTTCCAAATCAACAAAAACGGCGCGAGGAACATGCTTTCCTGCTCCGGTTTCGCTGAAAAAGGTGTTGAAAGAATCGTCTCCGCCTCCAATGGTCTTGTCGCTCGGCATTTGGCCATCAGGCTGAATTCCATGCTCCAAGCAATACAATTCCCAACAAGCATTGCCAATCTGCACTCCGGCCTGTCCAACGTGAACTGAGATGCACTCACGCTAAAAAAGAAACAGAAATGAATGGGAAAATCGCTTCAAAGTTACGCGTGAGTGAAGGTGCTTACTTACAGTTCCTCGAGCGCAACTGAGCCGTTGGCGAAGAGTTGGAGAGTTTTACGGAAAAAAAACCGTCCTAGTTATAAAAGCAAGGCAAGTCAAGCAGTGAATAAAACGGAAAGAAAGGAAAAAACAGAGCAAGGTACCAGGACTGAAACTTCACGGGGCTAAATCTGACTTCTACCGTTGCTAACTTTCCGCCGCGGTCGATCGCAATATGTCTTTCTAAAAGCTGAATTCCGGTTTCATTTCAATAAGTAATCAGCTATAAAGAAAGCTCACTTACCATTGTCGACTATTATGCTTCGAAGATAGATTTCTTGCCCTAAACGGTGAAGAATTTCTCAAAGTTTTCTCGTAGAAGAAGTAACGACCCTTCTCAAGAAGACCAACGAAAAATGATGACGAAAAGTAGTGCGCTCGCAATTTCATTCGTTTCACACGTCAAGCACACGTCAAATTGATGTATGTCGCTAGGCAACCATTTGAATTTTAACAGCGGCACGTCAAACTGGCGGGAACTTTCTGCGCTAGGTTCCAATTACAGAGAATTTCTAAGGAATGGCTTTTACGGCCAACAGTAAAACTTGCGTCTAATTTCGTTTCCCTAAAAAGAAAAACAACAACAACAACACAAAAATATAGAAAAAAAAAGTCTCGCCAATGCTTGCTGGGTTATGACCGAGCGCACGCGCTAAGTAAAGGGCTTGGTACCGGTTGCGAAACCCTCGCCTGCGGTTCATTCTCACAGATGACCGGTGACCTTCTTTTCTTTACTAATTCTTTCCATTTTAACAGAAAAATCTGAACATGAGAAGTCTGAATATTTCTCTTTTTTCTCACATGTAATCGAATTTTTTCTGCTATTAAATTCGGGTGTGCAGGACATTGAACTATCCTTCTTGTCAAAACAAGCCTTCGTGCAAAATGTGTTCCCCTACGTACAGGTTCATTTTTGCTCATTTTTATGTAAATGGACTCATTTTCATATGAAAGGTTTTGCACGAGGACTCGATATTCATTTGTAGCCCTGTTAAGCCTGGTTCACACTAGCGACATAACGACATAACGACATAACGAAAAGATCAGTTTTATCTTCATGTCGTTATGTTCATGCTGTTATATTGCTAATATGTCATTATGTCTACATGTTCACACTACAAACATAACGTCCTTTTTACGTCGAGATAACGTCCTTTTTATGTCGTTCGTGACGATGTCGTTATGTCGTTATGTCGCTAGTGTGAACCAGGCTTTAAACAAATTCAATCTCCCCGATTGGCTAAGGCCTTGTTCACACTAACGACATTACGGCATAACGACATATCGCTTATGTCGGTATTGTGAACAGCGACATAAAACCAAAAGGAAAAGATCAGCTTTTTCCTTATGTCGTTATGTTCATGCTGTTATGGTGCTATCATGTCATTATGCCAGGATGTTCACACTGCAAACATAACGGCATAACGTCCTTGTTATGTCGTTATGCTTATGTCGTTATGTCGCTAGAGCCCTCTCGCTGGTGTGAACAAAACTTAACGTGCTGAAAAAGTTTGCTTGCTTAAAACGCAGTGTGTCTCGATCGATCTCGAAGAAAAAAAAACATTAAAATGAAAAATTGCTTTATGTTTGCTGCTAAAACCATCTTTGTGACTAGCGCCAACCCCCCTTGTTCAGCTGCGACTTCCAAGCACGTAAACTGGAACTCTTATAAAGTAACCAAACTTGAACCTTCTTGGTTGTTATATGTCCGAGAGGATCTTGCAATGGCTATAGTTGTGAAAAGAGGTATAAAACAGTTTTGGGCTTATTAGTCATGTTCAGTAATGAGCACGTTGAAGTCAAAATACTCCTATAAAGCATAACCGTGTTTCCGTGACTCTCTCAATCAGAAAGAAAACATGAATAATATTGTGGGACTAAATGTAAATGAAGCTGGTAAATATACTTGAATACATCAGTCTCCCGAGGGTCTAATACATTTTCTTTACCGCTCTCTAGGCTTTTTACTGTTTTTAGAGTTAATCCTGTAGGTTAGGTAAGAAAAGGACTACATGCCGTACATCATGAAAAGTGGACTGCTGACGTTTTTCAAGAGACATTCAAAGATCTACCTTGTTACATGAAATTTTCGCTACAAGTTTATTTCTGTTATTTCGCGATTTTGAGATGCGCATATTTCGCGACACTTAAATTCCGCGATTTTGCGAAAATTTGGCATTTTGAATCACTTTAACTTCGCGTTTTCGAGTAACGCACAATTTATTTCCTTAGCAATGTTACTTAAACACGTCCTTGAATTTAGCAACCCGACTTTATCAATGATACAATAACGTCAAAGTTAACCAAAACACAACGGCGGAACTATATGTCAACAGTAACATAATGTACGTCACTTAATTTTTGCGTCATGTTATGTTCGCGACAATCACTGTTCGCGTCCTTTAATTTCGCGACTTTTTTAATCGCGAAATTCGCAAAATTAACGTGTCTCGAAAATAATGTAAGGTACATCATAGTCACTCAGTGGCGGATCCAGGCCTTGAGCTAAGGGTCGGGGGGGGGGGGGGATTGTTTGCTTGCCCTGCCGGCTTTTCTTCCTTCTGTGATTTCTTCGTTTTCTTACCCAAAATAAGGGAGGGGGGGGGAACCCCGGGCCCCTCACCTAGATCCGCCACTGTCACTTGCCTTTTTTTGTTCCATTTGGAAATAATGTATGAAAATAAAAACTCGTGAGACCGTAACTACTTCAATTAGGCGAAATCCAGTTTGATACAGTCTGAGAGAGTTTCAAACCATTTATTTCGAGCTTGTATGGTGTTTTGGGCTGATGATATAATAAACGAATAAGAATACATTTGCGTCTGAAGAATTCGGCTTTGCGGGGTTAGAGAGAAATTAGGTAATTGCGGCACAGGATTGCGTTATTGCTATTTACACACTGTCAGCAAAAAAATGGTTTCCGCTTATGAGGCTTCATTTTAGAGAATCTTCGCCAGATTCAAACACGAAATTGTACCGCTTGCTTCTAATTTCATTAACTTCTCCCGCTTCCAGTTGTAACAGAAAGGAGTCGTTCTCTTAGGAGCGCGCCACAACACGCTCTCTATAGTCTCAAGGGATTAAGTTGTTTACCAGCTTTTTATCAAATTATGCAAAATGGAGGCTGGTGGTTCAGTTGGCTCAAATCTATCTCACCTTTTGATGACTTTGGGATCAGTGGCGTTGTTCCTCTTGTTGTTATACTGGTGCGGGACTTATCGATTTTCCGTGCTTAAAAAGCTTGGTTTGCCTGGTCCAAAACCATGGCCGTTCTTGGGAAACGTCCTCGAGTTGATTACATTCGGCGGCCTTCACGCCATGTTGTACGAAAACATGAAGAGATATGGCAAGATCTATGCCGTTTGCTTGGGTCGATTGCCCACTATTGTCATCACTGAGCCAGAAGTCTTGAAAAAGATCTTAGTGAAAGAATTCTCGAGCTTTAGGAACCGTTCCGATGCGGTGAAACCACCTCCGCCGCTAAACTGCGGCCTGTTGGCGGCCAAAAATGAACAATGGAAGCGAATTCGCAGCATCTTGTCGCCTTCGTACACTTCTGGTAAGATGAAACAGATGATTCCACTCATGGAGGATGCAGTGAATGTGTTAATGAGGAAATTAGAAGACGTCGCTGACACAGGTAGGCAATGGAAGGGTCGTATCGGTTGGCCCTCTATTGCCCTAACGTTGGACATGCAGCAAATTGATGCGTGACCGTAATCTCGGGAACACGTGACATGTAATCGACATGATCATGCAACTCGCAGATTTTTTGGGTTGAGGTTGTTGGGCAGAATTGATGAGCGAACCATGCAGGCTTAAATATTTGCGAGAGTTTTAACGTTTATTTTTTGGTATTTAACTTACCGTCCAAAACTAATATGGGAAAATATCGTTGGGATCATTCACACGGAATGCCAGTGCATAATTACATGTAAAAGGACCTAAAAGTAGCGTTGCCTGCAGAGAGAGAAAGAGCGAGAAAGAGCCAAAACGCGACAAACGTCTTTCATTCAAAATAACGAGGGAAAGACTCAAAACAAGCGAGAGCCCTTGATTTTTTTTTTTTACACTGTAAGGTGTCCTGAGTTATTTCGGCAGCCTCTCATTGATCCGATCGCAAAACCCTATATGGTTGTATTGCTTGAGTTTCGAGTGAATTATTTATTACAAAATCTGTTTTCTCTCTTACCTCATGTGACACAAATATCCAAGTACGTAGTCACTAAAAATTATTTTTCCCAGTGGAACATTGAAATTATTCCGAATTGTCTGCAAGTCAGGGACAATTTAGCCAGCTATTCTTGGTTTTCATGTGACGTAGTCATATTCCAAAATTAGAAATTATCCTTCCTTCTGAGGTTTTAGTTTTATCAGATAAAAGGCCCTGTAGGAACGTGACGTTTGGCAATGTTTTAGCTCGACAGAGTTCTTCTTTTTGTAACAGAGCACTCCAAGCTTTTGCGTTGCGTGACATGAAAATGGCGGCCAGAAAAGACTGTCGCGTAGGTCAAAAGACGAGTTATCGCTTTAGTTTTTGTTAAATAAACGGTGCTTGCACTAGAAGAAGCATTTATTTCAATGTGTCGGAGCACTAGAGTAAAAATGTTCGTTTCAATAGCAAAACTCGAGGACGGATGTTTTTGTTATTTTACGGTCGCCATGTTTGTGCCCCTCCGAAGGGCACAAACATGGCGTCTCCATACAAAGCTCTATAAATTTGGATGACACGCTTCTGCGAATAACGGGCGAATGAACAACAGCAGAAACCTGATTCTTGGCGAGGTTGTTTATATAGCAATCATCTATCATATCCTAGATTCTTGAATTTATTTATTGAATGGTTACGATTTTTAGTTTTGATCACATGACTGGTGAAAACCAAGAATTGATGTGAAGGTGAGAGTCCAGGGGAGGGGGGCTCCTATATGAAAAGGTCGGGGATGGTCTGGTCTCACTTAGGGTGTTGATACCGAAACGCCACTATTGCTAACTGCCAAAATATCCTCTAGGGTGTCCTCGAAGAAATAATAGTAAAAAACCGTTCTTCCGTGTTTAATTCCGTGTTTTAGCTTGATTTCAGCCGGTCTCTCGAGTCCAGTCTACTAGCGCGGTCTCCCTTCCTGAGCAGCGGCTGGTGACAGTTTCAAGTGGTATTTTTTGGGGGGGAGGGTCAAATAAAGTTCGAGCTACGCTCAGATTGGTCTCCTTTAGGGGTTTAATTCAAATTTTCTGACGAGCTTCCCCGACCTTTTCATATGGGAGTCCCTCCCCCTCCCCCTCCCCCCCCCCCCGGCTGGGGTTGAGAGTAGAATTGCAGTCCGCCCGTTGCGAGGCCCGCCACTAGCCTTAGCTCCATGCGTTCTTCTCTCGCCAGCAGACGGAACTCCTCAGCGTCTGACATAAAACGTGCAATCCCAGCCGGGTAATGAACGTCTTATCAGTCTGTGTAACAGCCGATATCTTGTGTTTCCTTTCTACAGAGCGGAGTGTGGACATGTTGGATCTATTCAGCCAGATGACCCTTGACGTGATTTTGTCAACTGCGTTTGGACTCAAAACGAATATTCAAACAGATTCTCACAGTCCCGTCACTAAAGAGGCCGAACGGTTATTCCAGAGGGTCTGGCTCTCGCCTTATCTCCAGATATTCCCCTGTAGTGCTTTCATCCGTAGAACAATAGCATACTTTCGGCAAGGTGTTGCATTCTTTGTGCGCGCTGCTACAGAGATTGTGGAAGAGCGGAGGAAACATGAGAGCAAGGGAAGGAACGATCTACTTCAGCTTATCTTAGCGGCTCACGAAGAACCTGCAGTTCAAGGGATCAGTAAGCTCTCCGACGACGAGCTCAAAGCGCAGTTGATTACGTTTCTGTTGGCGGGTTTTCAGACCTCCAGTAGCACGCTTGCGTTCACTGCTTATCATCTTGCCATGGACGCGGATGTACAAGAAAGATTGCGTTGTGAAGTCGAGATCGCTGTACAGACATATCACGAGCTGCCTTTGTATGATCTGGTGCACGAAATTGAGTATCTCGACTGCATCATGAACGAATCGATGCGATTGTGTCCTCCTTTTCATTTGTTTAATCGTAATTGCGAAGAAACGTGCGAAATAACCCCGGAGCTCACGATACCCGCCGGAATGGAGGTTACCGTACCGATTTACGCGCTTCACCATGACCCCGAGGCCTGGCCCGACCCGGAGGTTTATGACCCGGAGAGGTTCCGGGGCCCCGCAAAAGACACTCGACACCCCTTCCAGTTCCTACCGTTTGGTGCCGGGCCAAGGAACTGCATCGGCATGAAATACGCCATGATGGAAATCAAGGTCGCCTTGGTCAGAATATTGAGGAAGTTTAAGTTTGTTCGATCACCCGAGACTCAAGTGCCGTTAGTTTTACAGTCAGGAATAACCCTTCGCCCCAGAGACGGGATATATTTAAGAGTCAAGCGAGTCAAGAGCCTAATGTGAAGGACACCTTCGTAAGATGTGATATCATTTAGCCTGCGTATAGCAGACGGTTCTTTTCCATTTTCCAGGCGGAGAGATCGAGCAACCGACCGAGAAGACGAGCACGCCTGAGCTGGGCTGAGCAAAGTGGGAGGGTTTTTTTTGGCCGACTGAATAACGACCTCTCGCGGGAAAACAATCAAATTGTCAGTGGCATGAGGCAAAGTGAAAAGCAGCCCTGCGAGGGGAAACTCCTTGTCATAAAAGATGCTCCTTTTAAGCTGGCATCCAAGCTAGCTATAACTAAGACTTTAGTGGCAGAGGTACGAATTCACGACCCATGGCTTCGTAGCTAAGTTAAGCTAATACAGTTGAAGAATCCCGTTAATCCGGTCACCAACGGGCTACAAAAATCTGGCCTTATTGACCAGGCGGTTCTTTAAATAAGACAATTACTGACTGAGCTTTTGTTCCGGCCAGAATAAAGCGGCCGTAATAACGAGGTAGCCGAATGAACGGAATTGCCGTATAAAGGCGAGCTACCATTGCATTGCATTTCATGAGCCGAGAGAGAAACAACACTGAACATGTTTCCAATTTTACGCCGAAGATTATTTTCTGCCCTTGTCAGAAATAACAAAGTCTAAGAAAGTTAAATCTTGAAAACCCCTATTAGCTTTATTAGACTTTCAGATATGGAAACGAAGGTCAAACTTTTCGACCTCAGCTCTAGATGACTTGACGAAGACCCATCGAGTCATGATCTAGGTATCCGTGAAGCATACTGGCTTTGTTCAACAACATAAAAGATATTTGTAATTCTCTGTTTATTGGGTAAACACCCTACCACAACTGGGGTAAGTAGCCTCTGATAACCAGAAGATAGGGCAGAAGAACGTGACAGTTCTGCAACTCGGCTTTTAACCAATGGACATTTCTAAATATCTACATTTTTAACTCAAGAGAAAACAGAAACTGCATTCTGTAGTTTGACTTTCAATGGCTGCCTCCATAATCCATTGTTCGGAGAGGATTTACCGTTTTTCAGTCATTCTTCGTTTAACCATATTTTAAGATTTTGATACTTTTTCTAAAGCCAACAGTGGTATTTTACCAAACAACGTATTTGAAGTCTCTGGCTCTCACTCCGATTTTATTGAAATCGAACTTTGTAGTTTTCGAATTTTGCTTGATTACATTGATGATTACATCCTCGTCATTAACGAGTGCAGAATAAACTACTGTTGAACCAAGTTACGTCTCTTCCTTGACGTCCGTCGTGAAGACCATTGAGGTAGATCCTCGTGTACCAGGAAATCGTGACGAGTTTCCGTTCCCGCAGGCAAGGCAGAGCTCTCCAGAGTTAGATTCCCCCAGTTGTCAGTCAAAGTGTTCGTTCATTCAGAAATTTACAGTCTCAAGGGGAAAACTTATCGTCCCAGTGGTTTGCCAGGAAAAACGTATCGTCACACCACATTTATTTCTAAAGAAAAGAAAGATAAAACATTTAATTGGCTACCACAACGAAGAACACCAGAAGACGTAAGTCCGTGTACTAGGAGGCATTAGTCCATATTTGCAATCATGTATTTATATAATCGATATTTTAACTCGTGTGTGATTGGTTGAACGAGTATCGAGAAGTAATATCTATTGGCGTAAACGTTTTAGAACTCGTCGAGCTCGTCTGGCCTGCTACAATACACTCAACTCCGATCAACTCCGATCAACTCCATGCAAATCGATTTTTATTAATAAGTCGGTCTTATCAAAAACTAGACAGACTGTTATGAAGGTCTGCTTGACTAAGGTTAACCAAGAGACTCTGATCTGGATCAAAGTCTCTTGGCAACCTCGTTCCCTCTCGCTCCGGGATGGTGGGAAAATGAGAGACCCTGGGAACGAGGTTGAGTCTTACGAGTTCACTGATAGCTGAGAATTATTGGCCGAGATTATAACTGACGTCTTGGAAATAACACGTTTTTTATTTTTAACTATTAGAAATGGGCTCAAATTTTAGCTGATCTTGATAGCTGAGAAATCTTCGAAACTTCAACTGATAACTGATCTTCCAGCAACCCCGTCCAGACCTTCGGTTATTTTAGCTAGAATGCGGATTCTGTCCAAAACTTAGATATTCTAAATGACAACTAAATATACTTTGCACCGAGAAACGACTTACCACTCTGTAGAATCCGGAGACGCTTTGGTTATGATAATAGTCGGGGTTGTAATATCAAGTGACTGCTTTGTTTTCTTAAAAGAGTGAAAAAAGAAAATCACACACTTGCACAAAATTCAGACGCGCAGTGGAGTATGCATTTTTTTCGAAATTCGAGGTCTTCGTAAGTTAATGTGAAGAAACAACGTCTACAGTGTTTGATGTGTCATCTGAATTTTAAGAGCAAACGATAAATAAAATTGTAAAAAAAAACGGATATCATTGAATGTTCGTATCGATTTAACAACAGCAAAAGCCTAAACCTTAATTATACAAGCATCCAGCACAGTCGCTCACCACTTTCGTCTTTCTAAGCTTTTGTAGAATGTTGAGACAGGGAAAACAAGAGGTACGCTTTCTTTTCTTTTGCAAGTCAGTCTTTGTGTTTGCCCTGTGCATTGTAATCTCCCATTTGTAGTTGAAATCGCTTTTAAGATGGGCCTGTGGTGGAGTAAAATGAATTTTAAAAAAAAACGCATTAAGACAGGTAGGTTTTAAAGGGAACCTAATGGGGGGAGGAGGTTGAGATAGCATTTCCTCCCCCCCCCCCCCTGCCCCAACCTTGTATTTGCTTTCACGACAGTAACTGGTTTTGCATTACTACGACACACGATTGGTTTAACAAAACGCGCACCCTTTTTTCATCCAATCAGAAGTAAGACCAAAACCAAACTTTACTCACTAGCGAACGTTTTCCCGCAATTCGCGTCAACTACATGGATATTTATACGTCGAGTTTTGATTGGTTCATTGGATTATCTGTGTCCTTTGTGA
This sequence comes from Orbicella faveolata, assembly GCF_042242905.1. Lineage (NCBI taxonomy): Eukaryota > Metazoa > Cnidaria > Anthozoa > Scleractinia > Merulinidae > Orbicella > Orbicella faveolata. The sequence continues at coordinate 27,124,764 of NW_028301540.1, forward strand.
CTGACTAGAAGGATTACTTTGGTGTTGGTCTAGCGACACTCAGTTGAAAACCGCTTAGGAGAAAACCACGCTGGCAAATGTAATGACAACAAAGTATAACTAACTCGTTTTCTTGAACTTTCTTGGTTATGGTAGTGTTTATCATTGTTTATGTCCTTTCGCGGCTGAAAAAAAAAGAGTTTTACCTCGTTAGCCTAACTAGCAAAGTGAGCAATCACAGATTTCCAATAAGGAGGTGCAGTAAATGCCATTTGCACTGCAGATGAAGCCTATTTGGCTTATTTCACTATAAATAGAATTATTTGTCAAATAGTTAGACCATTCTTTTATATTACAAATTTTTCCGAATCTTCAATTGAATATTTTAAACTTATTTGAACCAATCAATTCAACATCAAAACCACAGCATTTTTCTTCATTTGCAATGTATCTTAAAACTGCTCCGTTAGAGAGAACGTTACAGAGTTCTTTCGAGCCATTTCAGTTATCAACAGTGTTTAAATTATTCTCTTCCACTTACCATTTTACGCCAATTTCCTCGTGGGTCAAAACGTCCACTAGGTTCGCCAGGCCTAAGTTGATCGTCAAAACTGCTAGCGGCCCTTGAACACTTAAACCAAGTCCTTTCTCTTGTCTGAAAAAAGCAAAGAGGAATAAGTGATTAAAATGATAACGGTAACTAGAACCGCTAATAGCCTGCCAACAGCCTCGCGGCGAGGACGGGAAAAAAAACATTCAGTGAGCAAAGCGACCGGACGAGCGCGAAACTGGGCTCCCCGGGAGCCTGTCCACAGGCTTAAGAGCTATCTCCAACACTTTCGTCATTGTGCTCCGCTTTAGCCTCAGTTATCGCCTGGTGTTTTTGAATATTTGGGTTAGAGGGTATTATGGAAAAATATCTGCATTTTTAGCCAAAATTGGGAGACCCCTAGAATTTTCTTATGGATTTTATGCATTTTAATTATCTTAAATTTTATTAGTGTGAATGATTAAAGAAATAGAGTACATACCTCCTGGTTGGAGCCTGGCACTCGTAATATTTCACGTTTCTGCGTCAGATACAGAGTTTCGGACATTATCGAGTTTCTTCGAGATCCTTCGTCCAGGAACGACTGACACGAAGTTGCTTAGATGGGCCCTTATATTCCCAGGTCAGTGGTAAACAAAATGAGAGAATTGTGCGGTTGACGCAATGTTGTCCCAAAATGCGTTAGACATGCGTTAATTGTCTGTTTACACCGAAAAATGTCCAAGACATGTCTTACCTTTTCACATGAAAAAGAAAATACATGACCATTTTTGGCGCAAGGATGCTTCAAAGCGGGGCAACTACGTAGATTTTGTGCGTCAGTTCCCTGCTGTTGCTAACGGGTCCAAATGGTATATGAAATACTGACAAAATACTTTATCATTTCAAAACATTGAAAACAGTTCTTTTCAGTGATTATGGCGGTATTCATTATGGCAGTTCATTCGCTGCCGTAGAGACTTTCTGCGAGTGAATTAATCAATCCGTACAAATTAACGAGTGATGTGATCATTTTGTATTGTGAATGAAAAGCCCAGGTAGAAATCAATGTTGTGCAACTTTGTTAACCGGTGTAGTCTTGTTTGTCTACTCCGCCAGTTTGAATAAATCAAACCAGTTTGACCGGTTTAAACTGCTATCAACACAAACATTTATTGCGAAATTATGTTTTCCTTGTACGCTTTACATAGCATATTTTTGTTACTTTTTTTAGATTTGGTGCGCGGATGTTTATGTGGAAGATGAAAATGCGCGTAAAAGCCGCATCGCCAAGCAACAGCATAACAACACAACAACAACAATAACAGCAGCGCACACACCTTAACAAACATCAGTCAGCAAGCTAGTCAGGATTAGTCTAAAGACATTGCTGATAGAAAATAACTGTCAATGGACGTTGTCCCACCATTATTTGAGATATTTGTTGAAAATTGAACGATGTGGACAAAATCAATTTCAAAAAATTCGATTCGAAAATAGCAGTCATAGAGATAAAAGACACTCGTGGATGTATTGCGAAACACACATTTATCACGTGACCAAATTGAAAATCCCCTGTGACGCAGGTCTTAACACGCGTTTTGTCTCCAAGCAACAAGCAAAAACACAGAACAGTCGCAGTTTCCATGACATGGAAATATCCTTGGTGAACGTCAAAATCATTACAGAGCGGTATTCACTACATCAATAGTCAAGAATTTTTCTCCTTTTTCCTGTTTGTAGCACTCGACTCTCCCCGGTGAGCCTGAAAGAAATGACTGTTCACAAATTTCTACTTCTCTCAACGCAAAGAGGAACAAAAACAGGCTTAGTTCTGGTGTCCAGGTCTCTCTCGATTGTTACTTTTCGGGCTTTCAACGATGAAGAAAAACGTGAGAAAATAGAGCATTGAACAGTCTAGTAAAATTATGCTTCGATTATCTCGTTGTTCCTCAGTCATGTATCCCTGTAGTGTCAGTTTGAACTCGGAAATAATAGCAGAGGCGGATCCAGGATATTTGTCCAGGGTATTTGCCTTTATTTCTGCCATAATATTCCCAATCTTTTTCAATTACTTTTATTTTTTCAATCATTTTTATTTTTTGTGCCCCCTGATTAGTCCCCTGCCCATTCGCTATCATTTCCGATATCAACTTGACTACCAAACCAACTGATTGAAAAAGAAGTTTTATTCGATTTTTATACCCCATATAAATTTCACACGATGTTTCTAAAGTCATTTTGTGACAGAAATTACTTTGAAAATAACGACAAATGCAAAATAACCTCGTTATTGTAGAAAAATGCCACAGGAAAGCGATCATTTAAAAAAACATTTATCGCAATGCCCAAGAAACAAAGCGAAATAATGAACAATGAAACTGAAGCATTTTTTTTAGACTTAAAAGCATGGAAAGCGGAAGTAATTTTATCCCAAACACAAGCGCGTCGAGGCGTGCGTGTCGAGTAAGGTTGCGTGTCGAGGCGTGCACGTGTTTTTTAAACTAGCATAGGTCCACGAAATCATGCACGGTCTGGACTAGATCAACCACATCTCCATCGCCTACTTTATATTCACGATATCTCGAAACTTACAATGTAATTTACAAATTTCCGTCAGATTGCGTTCGTTCGATTTCCTTTATCACTTTTGCGTTCCGGAGCTCTGGAAAGACAAAGCCATGAAATAAAACCAATCAATTTGAATCATCCTTAGTGGAGTAAACAATAGCAATAATTTTAGGATTTTTGTCTCTCAATGTAAGATAATATAATGACTGAATTTGGATATTCACTGTTCTTGCTGCATGTTGCTAAAAGTCTTCCATCAGGTGTGACGGTGAAATCAAGAAGCCCAGACACCGTATCAAACTCTGACACGTATGCGCCAGTTATGTCATACACCCTCATCTTGCTAAAGGACTGTTGGTAAACTAGAACCACGCAGTACAACGGGTCAGCGGCAATACGTAACGGATGTCCCAGGCCTCCTTCGTTCCAAAGTGGTTGTTCTCCAAACTCGTCGATTAATTTGCCATCTGCCTCGAAGACTTTCACAGATCCTTGGTTTTGTACCTCATTACTGTCAGAAAAGATGAGTTTGTCCTTTAGGACGACGCCTTTTTGAGGATGGACCAGTCCACTTGTTTTATCACTTCCTAATGGTAGTTTGCTTTCATCTCCTAATACTTCCGGCGCCTCCAAGCTGTTTGTGTAGTACACTGCAACGATTTTCTTACTTCTACTCGAAGTGGAATCAAAGGAAGTGACGTAGGCCGGTCCTTTGAGATTTGCAATGACGCGCAAGTGCTCTCCGGAAATAGCCATCTCCAGAAGACATCCACTTCCGGTCAACGGCGAGTATTCCGCGACTGCAAATGTGTTGCGTGAAATGAATGTCACGCCATACACCTCCAACGAGTTGCTCTGGTTCCCGTACGGTTTAGCAACGTGACGTAAAAATTCACCTCTAGGGTTAAAAATGTGAATGCAATTATTACCTCTATCCACGACAGCAATGTGGCCGCTCTCGCTTACAGACAGCGCCCATGGGCGAAATTTTGCTGTGAGGGGACTTGGTGGAGAAATGGTGCTAATAACGTGCCCTGGCTTTTTCTTCTTCTCTCCCTTTGATGGAAATCGTTGCCGTGTTTTCGATGAGGTCCGATAGAGCCGTCCATTTCCTGTTTTGTTGTCTCTTTTACATTCCACCATTCCGATGGGTTCTTCAAAGCACGCTTCGTTCACCACGAACAAAATTTGTGTTGAAGAATCTTGGTTCTTCTCCATTAGGGCGTTCTTGCGATCGTTGACCGCCGCGAGCTCCCCTTGTAGCTGATTCAGCAGCGAGGCATTCTCAATGCCTTGCTTAAACTGGCTTTGGTGTCGCTGTACAACTTGAATGATGTGATGGGCCTGCAACGCAAAATCAGCTAATTCCTGCTGTTTTTCTCGCTTCTCTGCCTCGATGACTCGATCCACTACTTTATATAACTCCTGTTCTTTTGCAAGAACGCACTCAACTAACTCTTCGGCGGTGTTTCGAATCTCATGTTTCACTTTGCTCTCCTGCAGAGTTAATGAGGAATGAATGGCGTGTTCCATGTCTCGGATGGCAGTCGCCAAGTCATTCTTGTATTCTTGTGTAAACGTCAGGAGTGCTTGCATCTCCGTGATTTGCGATTGATCTTGATGGCGGTGATTGCTTGAAACCTCAACTAGAAGTCCCTTGGTGGGTAAGCTATCGATTCCGTTGTCCGTCAGAGGGTATTCGTGTTCGTCAATTGGGCATTGAACGGATGTTTGCGCACGGTTTTCAATTTGAATACAATAAGTACATACGCTATGTGAACACGGAAGACATTTCAGTTCATATTCCGTGCGACCACACAGAGAACATTCGTGCCTCGGGGAGTTCATCTCGTAAGCTTACTGCACACCGGTTTGGCGAGAAAATGGCGAGAAAAAATTGCTTAACAAGCTCAAAGTATTGTCTGTCGATGATGTAAAATGCCCGGCATTTAGATGTAATTAATCTCCTCTTAACCATTAAACCGGATCTTATTGTTGCGCTCAATCGCTGTTCAGACACGTAGTGGAAGGTGCAAGGAACAATTAACAGCAACAATAGTAACAATAGCCAATTGATGACATTCTTGACCGGAAATAAACGATGTAATTTAACTCACAACACTTTCATAATAGAACTTAACCGTTGTTCACTCAGTTTAAATGTATAGGCACGCGTGTCTAACAATAACATGACCAAAGTCACAAAATTCGTACAACTTGTCTTGACCTCGCAATTTGACGCGACCTGCTTGCCATACAGTTGCGTTCGTAGATATAAACCAGCGATTACAGATCATTACACAGCCTCTTTGGGCTCGTCACGCCATCTTCCTCCCCATGGATCAATGTTGCGTGACGAGCCCAATGAGCGTCTCGCGATAGAAAAACAAAAAAACGTCTGTGTAGGAAGGCAACACGTGGCGAATTTTTTTTTAGTAATGGCCGAATTCATATTCGGAGATGGATAATTCGTATAGAATAATAAACGCAGTATTTAAACGAATTATGTGGCAGAATTTGTCTTCGGCCAACGGCTCTTACATCGACTGATTCGTCTTTCAGCACGTGCTGAGGGACAAATCAGTTGAAATAAGTCGTGTCCTGATATAAATTTGCCGTCGAATAAGTCTTCCCTAGTATCATCTGGTATCTTTTTTTTATGTACACAAATTAATAAGAGCGTTTTAAGAAAAGGTGCGTTTTTTTGTCCGTAATAATAGATAATTCTCCCGTAATAAGAGATACCAATCTCGCAAGAAGGTACTTATCCCTCAACAAAAGGTTCCAGTCCCGTAACTGTAGGGACCGATCCCGCAGCATGCAAGAGGCAGTGCTGGCTACAAAAGCAATCGGTTGTTTTGAAAGTTTATTGATACAAGATAACGTTACACCAGGAAAGAGAAAATATCAATTCGGCATTAACAATGGAATTAAAATTTTGCTTGGAATGATATTTACAATTTGGAAAATATTGACGTATTTGCATTTAGATGTTACAATTCATATTCCAACAGAATAGTAACAATAATTATCATTTAAGACAATAGATATTCGTACAGCATTGTTTCCACATATTTCTCAAGATTCAAGTGATACAAAATACGATTTACGTCATGAATTAATTCGGGTAATGACTTGAGAAATTGCAAGATTTTTACATGTACAATTATAGAAAATATATATTATGTTGTAGAAATTATGTTTACTCTTGAATTATCAGGATACTTGTGAGTGGGATTTAAATAAAGTACAGTCGAACCTCTATTAAGCGGCCAACCTTTATTTGGCGGCCGGCGGCCAAAGTCCCGCAAAAATTGTCAGCTATGCACTGTAATAAAAACCTCTATTCAACGGCCACCTCTATTAAGCGGCCGCGGCCAGCTTCTTGTCGTCCCAAGGGTGATTTTGTTTTGTTTTATACTTCTATTAAACGGCCAGTTGGACGTTTTTAGCCAGATGAAGGTAAAAGAATCACAATGTGGAAGCGTATAGTTTCTTTGGCTTTTGTTAACGCTATGGACCGTATTATAACCATCATTGTTCTACTTTTTCTCCACTTAGATTTGTTTGTACTTAAATTGGACAAACTGAAACTGGACCAAGCCCAACGTTGTTTTCGGGTGAACCTCTATTAAACGGCCCACCTGTATTAATTAAGCGGCCAGTTGTCTCGTCCCCGAGAGTGGCCGCTTAATGGAGGTTCGACAGTACGGTTCTTTTAGAATTTAAATAACTATACTGAAAATTGTGCGGTGTAGTTTTAAAATAAAATTTACTGTACTGTGCATGGCTGGTGAATTTCTGTGATTTCCGATTCTCTCAAACTGCACCCACCAAAAGTCTCACACGATGTTGAGAGAATTTATAAAAATCACACGTGTTATAAATCCTTATTTCACTCGCATTCATGCAAAATACTTATTCACACGACATAACCTGGCCACTCCTAAAAAACAGCCACAGAAAAGTGCCATATCACAATGTGCAAAATTATCTTGAAATCCAAGAAAAAAAAATCGAAATAATGGTTTACGAAGGTACAAACAAAACAAAAAAGAAATAATCTAAAAAAAAAAAGAAACAAGGATGCTGAGATTTGGAAAAATTGAAATGGATTGGCAACAACAAACTTGAACAAAAAATCTAGAACACATGACTCGCGCCTGAAGTATTTCGTTGGTTGAACGACAGTCTCGTCCGCGCCAGACCCGGGGGGCATGACTGCCAGAAAAATTGGGTGAGGGTGTGCGGCCCTCATCCCAAAACCCTTACCCTATTTAAGATCAAAATCTGCAATTTTTCCAACCTCATTTATGAAATTCAGTACTCTATTAAGACCTGACCCATAAATCAATGCCTGCCTCATAATTAGTTCCCTAGTTCAGACCGATGTTAAAAGTATTGTGAAGGGCTTTTGCTAATGGTCTTATAGACAATGGTGAAATAGTAGCTTCGTCTAGAAAAACATACCCAATTCAAGACTAGAGTGCAGAAACCATACCCTATTAGAAACCAAAATGGCCAAAATCGATTCCCTATTTCCGCAACCTCGTTCTTTTCCTGGCCCAAGCCAGGAAAAGCCCCTGGGAACGAGGTTGCTATTTCCGACCAAAAATATTTATATGTAATCCTGTATTTCTGGCTAAAAACCACAGTGATGTATCTAGCGGAGGGGCCGTAGAGGCTTGGGTCCCCTTATTTTGGGTAAAAAATAAGAAAATCGCAGAAGAAAGGAAAGCCGCCAGGGTAAGCAACCGTCCCCGAACCCCCCCCCCCCCCCCCCCCACAGCTCAAGGTCTGGATCCGCCACTGAACCCTACCCTTTGGGGTCGCACATACCTATACAGCCCATATCAGGGATAGCCCACCTCCCCCCCCCCCTCCCCCCTTTGAGGTGCCAGAAAAGAGTTGTCATAAATGTGAGATGCAAGCGCTAACAAGGCGGCTGTAGAACCAGGTTTTCTCTGAACAAAATCGGTACTCTACACTTCCGATTGAGATGATGACCCAGCCCTGTTTCGAACTCCATTGTCTCCTCCGCCATAACCTCCATCAAGAGATGACACCAAAGGTGTTTGTTCGTCCACGCCCAGGTTTTGCACTGCAACGCGTTTGGCGTGCCTGTTAGCCGCGTCCAGTTCAAGGCGGGAGTACTGTTCTTTGAACAGGAGTAAAAGAGGAATGCAACCACCACAAATTCCAACCATGCACCAATTCATCCACAGAGTGCCTGGATCAGTGAACAGAAAGTAGCTTAAAGTGCCCATAATGTCAAAACTTTTTTTTCGCTCATCTAATTCTACATTTTACAATTGGTTCTCACCTATGCCTGGAATCATTAGGGCACCCAAGAACAACAAGCAGGCCACGTGGTTAGAGGTCGTCACCACAGCCATAGGAATCCCCTCTGCGATAGGATAGGTTGTCTCGATAGTGAGCTCATAAAACAGCGGGATGGAGCCATTGATGAAGCAACCACCCAAGATTGCTGAGATATACAACCAAACTATGAGCAAAATAAAACTCATGAGTGAATTAGCAAAGAAAATAATTTTTTGACAATCAGATGTCCCACTGGACAAGTTTATACAGGGGATGCTGTTTTGCCAGTGATTCACGCCAAGATCGCCAATGAAAAAAACCGATAACAGAAACCATGCAAATGTAATGCGGCACTCCTATGCTAACCCTCTTATTTCAGAAATCTTCAATGGAGCACTCTTTAAGTTTCAACATTATCAAACTTGAAAAAAAAATAGTGCAACACTTGCAAGTACTCAGGAAATAACCATTTCTGAGTTGTCTTTTGCCTCTGTGTCAAAACGAGTCTTCCTGCGAAAACCATTCATATGAAAATGACTTCCGCCTACAGGTTCATTTTCATGCAAATCAAACCTATTTTGGTTCTATTTTGGTTCATTTTGAAACAGAGACACAAGGTAACTCAGAAATGGCCTATTGGTATGCCACTTTAAGGCAGTGAAGATGTACTAATTAGTCTTGGCAAACCAAAGCTCTCTCTTTCTGTAACTTGTTTTATACGTGTGTGATTCTAATGGTACCCTTAGTAAAGCCGAAGGGTTATACAGTCTGAAGTGTCAGCTGTCTTCTTCTGCTTATCCCAAGGGTCCTTCTCCAATGGGCCCCTTGAGGGTTAAATGCGACTGATGCCAAGGCTGACTCATCAGAGTAAGGCCTAGGGTTAAGTAAGAAGTATACCCACCTCGTGAAAATGGAATGATCTGTTGACAGAGAAGAGAAAACCAAAGGAAAGAACCCGTAGAGCCAAGAAATAAGAAAATAAGAAACAACTTCATGCGCCCAGTAAATACATCAGCGAACCTAGAAAAGGAACGATGCATTATCTCAGTACGTACATGAGTTATAACTCACTACTTAGCTAAAACAGATTATGGCATAACTCAGTCGCAGACAATTTTGTGATGTCAGAGAGCAAGCAAGAAAAATTAGTCATCCAAATGTGAAGCACATGAATGTGGAAATCAACTCAACTGGATATACCCTACATCTGGTCACTGGTGGTGAGCACTAAGACAAACACATGTACGCCAAATAATATGATCATGATTTGCATTTGCACAACTATGTGAAAGAAGAACTGCTTAAGGCCATCACCAGTCCACCAAATGAGAGGTCTTAATTCCTACAACTACTAATTGTAATTTAGGTTCTGTAATGAGGCAAGAAGGGACTGAAATTTAAAACTAAACAGCAGTGCAGCTTATCAAAAGGGTATTAAGCATGTATCCCTCCTTTGGAGTACATGTATGCACCTTGCCATGATGAATCCGAAAACACATCCTGTGATGTTGGCATAGAAACCAATCCAGCCAGCAGTATCCTAAACAACCAAGCAAACATGATTTAAAATTTTCTGCATCCCTATTTCAAGGCCGTTGATGTCCATGTTGATCGGACAATGTTGTGCTACAAAAATTAAAGAGTCCATCAGGTCCCCCCTCCCACACCACCAAAAAGAAAAACTAGGAAAGAAGTAAAGTGAAATTTCAATGTAAGCAAGCATGTAGGGTCAGCCAGCCAGTCAGTCAGTCAGTCGATCAGTCAGTCAGTCAGTCAGTCAGTCAGCCAGCTAGCCTGTCAGTAGGTCAATCAGCCAGCCAGCCAGCCAGTCCATCAGTCAGTCAGTCTGTCAGTCAGTCAGTCGATCAGTTAGTCAGTCAATCAGCCAGTCAGTCAGTCAGTCAGACGGTCAGTCGGTCAGTCGGTCAGTCGGTCAATCGGTCAGTTGGTCAGTCAGCCAGTCAGTCATTTGATCAGTCTGTCAGTCAGTCAGTCAGACAGTCAGTTGATCAATTAGTCAATCAGTCAGTCTGGCAGTTAATCAGTCAACAAATTTTATGGTAAATCAAGGCAATATGGATCCCCAGTTGATGTATGGCAATATTGATAAGGAGAGATAAGATGTAATTTAAGTTCAAACAAACATCGAATGCATAACTTGTAGAGGGATTACTTGTTTTAAGTTGAATGACAATAGGTTGACAGCTAAAACTCCACCCCATCCACTGAAAACACCTGTTCACAAAAAAAAAAAAAAAAAAAAAAAAACAAGGAAAAAAAGAAAAAATAGAAATTGGTCTTGAGTGAAACTTCTATGAAGCCCCTGGCAGGATCAAGCTACAACTTACTATAGTGGTAAGACAAGACTTCAATGTCCCATATAAGAATTGAAGCCTTTCGTGCAAAAAGGGCATATATAGTATTTTGGAAATCAACAAAAACAACAAAAACAATTGCACAACAATGCTTTTCATGTCAAAACAAGTCAGTCTGTCAAAAATTAGCTTGATCCTGCAGAAAATAAAAATCAGCCCAAAATGCTATACACGCCCTTTTTGCACAAAAGCCTTCAATTATAAGCAATGGAGATAAAAGAGAGATGACAATTTGCTTTAAGACTAGATGAAGATGACAGAATAGGCTTGGCCAATGTGAACTTTCTCTTCAATCAGGAATTTAAAATTAAAATAATAAAATTCTCTTAAGAGAGATTCTCTTTACCAGAGAAAATAACAAGTCAGGGATTTATTCACAGATGTAACACTGGAAAAAAGGCTGCTTAAAATAAATGATTTCAAATAGCTTAGAGCATTAAGTCTCGTGGTGGAATTAAGTTACAGAAACACTTAAACAAATGTTTCCCTGAACTCTTTCTACTCTTTCATTATAATTTAATACCTGTTGTTGCTCCATACAGAATGTTTAAATTCCAGAACTGACAGTTTCTATAACAATACAAAGAAGTGAAAGAAATTAAATATTTGTAGGATCAAAATCTGATAATTGACTTAAAGTTAACATATTAAAGTTTTTTAAACAAATTTAAAGATCATGCGAACGTATGAAACACAGTTAATTAAATAGTAATGATGATGATGATTATCATGATGACAATGACGATGAAGTTGATGATGATGATGAAGACGGTGATGATGATAATGATAAATCATCTAAAACTCTTTACACCAAAATGGAATTAACATAATACTAGCTTAATTATGGAATGACAACAGTACTGTAAGTAGACTTACCTCATAAGTCTTTTTCCACCTTCTATGTAATCAACTTTCTTTTTTGCAGCGGAAAAGCTGGGTGGCTTAGGAGGTTTAGCTGGGAAGTACACCAACACAAACAGAAACAACAAGGCCACCAGTCCAAACTCTGCAAACAACAACAACAACAACAACAGAGTAACACAAAAATCAAAACATGGCTGGGCAAGACTTGGAGGCAATCAAGATTCATAGAAAGTTAAGTCTGAATTTGAACTTAGTGGCCATTCAGACTGATGCTTAAATGTATTTCCAGTTTCCTTCCAGCCAGGGTTTCCATAACATGAAGCAACTAGAATTATTTCTACTCCACCGTGGACACCCAACCCTAAAACAGCCATAATGCAGACTGTATTGTATTGATCCACGGCAAAAGTTGTCAAAAAAAAAATTGATACCATCTCCTCCCAGACTGTATATATGCTCATTGTCTGCAGCAGCAAATTCACATGGTCCTTTTAGAAGTCACATGACTCTTTCCAAAAGGAACCAAGCTGCTGCATTCTTTCAGTCCATCACGTTAGTGTAAAATTAAACTAAAACAGTTCAGTGCCTCCCTGGAGGGGGGTGGAGGCTCCCATACAAGAAGGAAGGGGTACTTGTTGTCATACCTTATAGGGGTTACAAAAAGCAGTTTTGGTGCCTCTTGGGGTGTCCACCCTCAAAAGGTCCACAGCAGGAGCTTTCACGGCACCTTTTTAGGGTACTGAGCGGAAAAAAGTCAGGGTCAGTTAATGTGATGTTTTAGAATTGGTACCTCCTAGGGGTGGAAAAATTTCAAGCCACACCCACAAAACAGTATCTTGGTACCTCTAGGGGTTCTTTTCAAAGTTTCAGATGAGCATTCCTGTCCTTTTTAAATGGGAGTCCCCCCTCCCAGGGCAGTGCCTTCGCATAATCACTTACCAATGTACATATATAGCATAATATGCCATCTTGCAGTAGACAGAGCTTCATCCCAAGACATTTCTGTGTGATAGTCAATGGACAACAGGATTACCTCAAGAAAGTGTACTGACATGGAAATTATACACTCCTCAAAAGTGCGGCTTATACACACTATATCAAATCAGATCAAGCAACAGGTGTATATTTTGACAGCTGATTAAAATGTCAAACTTTATTCAGTCACTTAAATCACAGTTCTCAGGCATGTCAAATGGAATTCACATTTTAAAAAATAGTGCTGCCACTTTCTCATCCAGTCAGAAATAATTTAAACCAAAACAAAAACCAGTTGTGTCTTGCTGGAGTGAGTTCTGACCAATTTACAGGATTGTCTATGTCCTTTGTGATCGACCAGAGTGGTTACTTGGGTGCATGGTATTTTACAAAATCAAACTGTACAGTATGACAATCAAACTCAACTGATCATTGTGCTATTACTCCCAGCAGTAACACTGTCCACAATAGTGCTGTTAGCTGTGGGTGGATCTGCCACCTCGGATGGATTTAGAACAAAAGGACCAACACCAAACGATATCGATATTCCAACATAACTTGTTAATGATGAAATTGCTGTTGCTGTCGCTCTCTGATTGGGAGGAAACCATGTTGATGACACCAACGGAGGAGCTCCCATAGAAACTGGTGCCGCAAGGTCAATAAGAAATTGGCCAGTGTGGATTAACCTGATGACACACACAAAAAATTACATATTAATTAATAAAAGTGCTTGTACAGCTCTGCAATATTAAAAAATATTTAGACATTTAAAGGAGAGGGGGTGGGGGTCCATAGCATTGAATTGTATTAGATGAGCAGATTCACACTTGCAAACAACGTGTGGGGATGCATAGAAAAACGGTGAGGCCCTTAATGAAAAATGATAGATGTTTTGCCATTTCTTACTCATACATGTAATAGACCTCCATTTTCCCCAAGTACAGTAATGGAAGAAATCCTGCCCAAGAATCCACCAATGAATTCCAAGGAACTTTTACTAACCATTTTCTGCAAAAATGCCCACAACTACCTGTAGATATATCCAATCACCACTCAATGAATTTGAACCACATCTACATCAGCGTATCAGACTTTGCTACTCTCGTTTAGTTCTTCGTTATCCACTCTTCCTACTTAACAACTCTAACTAAGTTTTCATTTGACCCTGACAAAGTCTGTCCACAGATGCTCTATTTTATCTTGAGTTCAACGACTAGCAAAATATTGACCACTGGAGAAACAAATGGGGGACCAGGGATATTTTTTGCTTGTTTTGTCGTAGCTTTCATGCTTGGGCTCACTCGCGCATTCCAAGAAAAATATCCATCCCCCTACAAAAAAAAAAATGTGGAGAGAATAACCCTGACACATTTGACCTGATGACTCTCCGGCAACTATTAACTATAAAATAGTCATCATTCTATTTTACCATGTGGCTTGTTTTGGTTCTGATGTAATACACCGTAGTCCTGTTCCAACAAACATCAAAACAATAGTGACTAGCACGGAGATCCTCAGACCTACAAGAAGGTAAAACAAATCAAGATAATAAAAATTCAAGTCTGCAAGACCCAATAAAATTTGACTAAAATTCTGCAAGGCAGGCAATTTTTAGAGGACAGTTTGGCACAGAACTTTATCAGGAGAGGACGGCAATGAGGCAAGAAAAATGAAGTAACTATAACAATTATAGTTCCCTTCATTTTTGTTGCCTCATCATCACCTTCTCGCCTTATTGCGGCATTAGAAGCAAATGACAGGTGCAAATGAAGCTGTGACTTGACATCCCCGCCCCCCCAAAAAATAAGATGAACATTAAACCAAAACAAGACTGCAACTTTTTAAAACTCTTCAAAACGATCCATGTCAAAGATCACTGTAAATTCTGCATTAATTAGCCGAGAGACCATCTGACTGGGATTTATTTGGTTTTTAACTCCCATGATATTAGCAACTAGGAGTATGTCTATCATGCAGACCTCAAGGGGATGCTAGCTTACATCAGGATTACCTCCCAGTATTAGTTAATGATATATCTATACCCCTGGGTGACAAGAGGAATTGCAAGGATCAGGTGTCCTGCCCAAGGGAGTTACTAATTATGTATAACTGAATGTCATATATCACCTGCTGAAATACCATATTGTTATACCTCCCAACTCAAATACATTTTCTGACTGGAGGAGAACGTGTCACATGTCGTAGGTCAAAACTCACTAACTCCCTAGGGCGAAAAAAACTCACTAACTCCCTATGGAAACAACAACTTGAACTTTCAATTCCCACGTGATTGGTTGTGCTCTTTGAAACAGTGGCAAATTTGTGAGCCAGCCGGCGTCAAGCAAATGATTTCCTGACAGTCTTTTTCTATTTTTGAGTTGGGAGGTGTAACAAAACACTAAATGTTTTGTTATACCTGTGGGACCAGTCATTAAAATGACTGGTCCCACAGGCAACAGTGAGTTTTGTTTCCCCTCGTCTTCAATGTTCCCCTCAGCTTCACCTCAGGGAACATTGAGGGTCTCGGGGAAACAAAACTCCCTGTTTCCCTTGGGGCCAGTTCTTATATGGCTGTCAAAGGTACTTCATTGTAATTGGCTAAGAGTAGGATTGATTATTAATCATTTTAAATTGCATTCCCTTAAATTTAAGACTCATGTTTTTTTTGAAAAAATATCAAATATCACTCTGAGTGTAAATCCTTAGGCACTCCAACGTATGTGAATTGGATCACGTGTATGAAAGGCATCTGCAGTCAAGTGTTGATCAATACACCCAAACTACCCTTGGTCGACACTCTATCAACACTCAGTCAACATCTCTATTGATACTTGATCAACACTCGATCGACATCTTGGTTGACAGTCAGTTGAGAGTTGACTAATTTTCACAGACATGCCATTGATTGTTGACCAATATGTATTAATTGATCAACACTTGGCCCACTGTTGACTGACTGTCAATTAAGTGTCGATCTAGTGTCGATCGTGATGTCAATTAAATGTCAATCTAGTGTTGACAAAGTATTTATCAAGATGTTGATAGAGAAGTTGATGGAGTGTCAATGGAGTGTTGATCGAAGGTATGGATCGACAATTGACCGCGGATGCCTTTAGGATACATGATCCTACAAATTTACTTTTATATTAGACAAGCCAGTATAATAAAGGGCAGCAAGCAAGGAAAATAAGTTAGGTTCAACAACAGGTGGTGTCTGATTTGGTGCAATTATCTGCATTCAGAAGATATTTAGCCATGAAATATATAGAGGATATTACACGGTGGTGAGAAGATATGAATTTTATGTTCAAGTAGCAAGATCTATATCTCACAAGTGAGCGCAGCAAATGAGTGAGATATTGTTCTTGCCATGAGAACATAAAATTTATATCTTCAAGCTAACATGTAATGTTCTTTTTATTATATAGACATGCTGATGACGCCGTTTTTGACGATTTTCCGAAGATTTCCAACCACTTTCCGAAGATTTCCGAAGATTTTCCAGAATTGTTCCGAAGGCTAGACGAATGTTTCCGAACATTTTCCGAATATTTCCGAATATTTTCCGCAGATTACCGAAGATTGCTGAAGATTGCCGAAGACGACCGAAGAAGATCCGAAGATGTTTCGATCACACACCAACAAATTTAAGAGTAATTAAAGGGTCAAAAGAGAAATGTTACCAAACATGATATCTTCACCCGTGAGGATATCATATAGTTTGTATCAATTTGTTACCACTCGGCATACCACTGACTTTTATATAATAAATGTTTTGTTCTGCACGTGATTAATTAAAATGAGTTTTAACCGAGATGGTCTGAAATTTAATCTAATAGCTGCAAAGGTTAGGTATGGCTATAAAATATTGTTTTGTATAACTGTCTTAACCGTACAAATTGTACATCCAAAATAGCCTTGGCTGGCTGGACGCAGATGAAGCGGAACAAGTAAAAGCTTACTGGAGCCCGAACGCGCCAGGGAATAGCGTGTTTAATTAATATGCACTATCAAAGCTCAGGGTTCTTCCACATAAATATCCTGGCATACCTTTGACGTCCATCAGCCATGAAAAAAACAAGAATGATACAATATAGGCGATCGGTCCCCAGTTTTCAAGCAAGGCGATCGTCCCATCGCTCCATCCAAACACGTCCTCGGCAGACCCTGTTATCGGACCCCATGTGTTCCACGCTGCCGCTTGAACACCAGCGATCAGAGAGAAGATTGTTAAGATGTACCATCTTCTCTTGTATACGGCACAGGATTCTGTGACAATTTCATATTGCTGTTTAGATTGTACAAAGCTCTGGCTCACCGATAACATTCCGTCCGCCATGCTCTTTTGTTTACTTGTGAAATCCGAGTTACGGCGCGCCGCCACTCGTCTGATTGGCTTCCGCTGTTTCGGGCACGGGTAGGGTAGGGAAGTACAGGCGTGGGCACCTTGGGGTCAAGAAGATACACAACTAAACTGCAAATATTTGCTGAGACTGACTGTTACGTTCACATACGTGTTAGGTAATCACATGTTTGTTTATGACACTGTTTACAATAATATTAGAGTGGAACTATGCTGGCTTGCTCTCTACTCAGTACAGGGGGCCCTATCACTGATATTAGGGGTTTTCAGGATACAGGATATCTGGGGGAAAATTAAAGGGATATGGGATATTAAGATCACATAAAATGGGATATCAAGTTGGAAAATTGATAATTTTTGCAACTGGAACAAACAGGGTACAAGATCTTTAGGCCAAAAATAAATGATATGGCTCATTATGGGATACTCAGGAATCCCCCTCCCTCTCGTACAGGGTGAAGGGAAGAGCTCTCTCCTATTTGTGTACAGCAGAACCTAGGAAAAAAAAAAACAGAAAAATCTAGATATGGATCTGAAAATATGGATTGAAATGGGCATCTGAATTTTTGAGCGTAAATAATTCCTTACGCTGCTTTCAGCCATCTTCTCTGTACACTTGGAAACAGATAGCTGAAATTCAGGTCTCATTCTTGAACCATTTGGTGCATTCCAAGACTAACACATAGTTTGATGCTAGCTTTAAGTTAACTTTCATACCCATCCCAGGGAAGGTCATTGAAAAATTCAAAGGGGATCGGTGTTCTCAAGAGCCAGAACTTTTAACAAGAAGTATATAATTCAATTGGAATTTCCAGAAAATTTGCAAGGGGAAGGAATGCTCCAAAAAAAAAAATTAAAAAAAAAAAAATAAATAAATAATAGTAATAATAAAACCTTCTGTATGGAGGGTATGGATATTTTCTGGAAAAACACAATGCTATCCTGGATAATGCAAGGTGGAAGAGATTCTTTTCAGTGCTCTACTTCCCCCACCCTCTCCCCCCTGTTCTTGCTCTTAATACAAATCTCTTTTCTCCACCTATTGTATGAATGCGAGGCATGAACTACAAATTAATTAAGCAATGCTAATGCCAGAGGCTTCAAAACAAGCCAATGACCACAGCCTGGAGTTATGCAGGATCCTTGATTATATGTCTTTATTATATGGCTAGCTCCGTGAGCGGGCAAGATGAATCAAATCCTGCGCTGTGATTGGCTACCCGAGCGGGCAAGATGGAGCTATCTTGCCCGCTCGGGACTACCCGCCGTGTCCCGCAAGGAAAATTTCCGCAACAGCGATATAATAAATCCTTTATTGACCAAGCTTGTTCGGTCAAGATGGCTGGATATTGGCCTCGTTCTTTTTTTGCGAGTTTATGAACCTCGACTCCGTCTCGGTCCATAAACACGCAAAAAAAGAACTTGGCCAATATCCCGCCATCTTGACCTCACACTTGGTCAATAACCCATACATACGTCACCAGTTAGCAAACAAGCTACATTCCATCCTATCTAATCTTTGCCATCCTTTTCCCTGCTACACCACCTTCAAAATCAAAATTAACTTGAGAAAGGGTCATTCAGCACAAGGTGATCAAAGGCGAAATAAGTAAATAACACCCAAATAACACCAGAAACCCATGGGATTTTTTGCAAGTCCCGAAAAATTGTCTCGATAAATTAACCTTCTGGCAAATATACCATCAAAAACTTTATTCTTTACCTAAAATGATGGGATGCCAATCGTGGTAACATCAATTCTGTATTTAAAATATGTACGATAGCAAAAATCCCTTGTAAATAATTAAGAGAAATACACTTTACTGTCCAGTAGAAGTCACAACTCAAGAAAATTATTACCAGAAGTCTATCACCTTACGCTTAATAAAGAAGTTCTCCTGATCAATGTTCAGTGTTTATACATGTACATTACAAAGTCCAATCAATCATGAAGTTCAATATGTACAGGTTGTGTACATTCCAATCCGAGCTTTTCCAAAACACAGGCATCATATTTCTTCTGAGTTGCCCTGCAATAGGCAAATTCCTGGTTGTTATAATCAAGACAAGTCCAGTGCTTGGTGAAAACATCGTTGCACTCCTCTTTAAGCTTCTTGAAGAACTCTAGAGCACACTTTGTGACTTGCTTTCCTTCACCTAAGCACTTTCTCGGATCTTTGTACTCATACCGGCAGCCCATGAAGGTCTTGAAATCCTTGTCGCAATACTGGCCTAGGTGGTGTGCACCTCCTATCAAAACAGCCGATGTGATTTCTAGTTCCTCGACATCTAAGTCCTCGAATTTTACGTCTTTTACACCACAAGCCATGTCTTCAAAAAGACCACAACACTCAAAGGAAAGATCCAAGATGGCGGCGTCCCTCTAAAATTACCGCTGGCCTTCGAATCCGTTTCACGTTTTGAAATGCATTCTGGGTCAATTTCAAAGATGGCGGACGAACAAAACGTTTGTCGAGTTTCTTCTTTTGAGAATGTCGGCGAGATTTTGAGTCTTTTATGGGGAGAGGACGTTAAGGAGGACATATTTGAAAGATGGTCTCAAGGTAAAGTTTTAAAATGGCTAGTAGTTTACATTGGTAAGGAGGTATTCTGCAAATGAAATTGACACCTAATACGCGAAAGTTCTTCGTTAAGAAAACGAGAGTCTTTAAGTTTATATAGAGTTTCAAGTGATGAAGTGGCTGGTTAGTACTTTGATTTCTTATATATTTGAATGGGAAATTTAAATACTGGATTCTTACGTTTTATGCGTTAGTTTTTTGATTGAAAGTATCAGGGGTGTAAGTTTTTCTTATGGTTTCAAATCAACCCGGCAGTGCAACCTGACAGCATATTTGAACTTAGGCTACAGAGCCCTATTAACAAGGCCGTTTGTTGTCTTTGAACCAATTTAACTTCATGGAGGGTTTTTACAATCCAATAGCAACATTACCTTCAGCTCAAAAAATTTTATATGTTTTAAAGACCGTATAATTGAATCAAATTGACCAATAACAAGTGTGCAGTTAGCTGTCATAGTAGTTAGTGACTCTAGCACTTTCCAAATGCAGGATTCAATGTTTAACATGCATAAATATAATGTCATGGCATCACTGATTTACTTATATATATTTTGGCAGTTTAGTTTTCAATGATATTTAGCAAATTCTTCTGTCTCTTTCCTCTCCAAACCCTTCTCCTTCCCCTGGTCCCTTCATTCTTCCCCACTGTCAACTAACGTGTTGGGCCTCACTCCTGTGGGTTATAAACTTCAATCTCATGCCAACTCATGCCTGTGGACCAAAATCTCACCCCCGGCTTAAAGATTTGAGCTATTACAGCCTGAACTTGCATATTTTCAAGAAATATGTAGACTTGAACTGAAAGAAGAAAGGAATAATGGACCAGGTATACTCACCAAAGTCTTTGAGTTTCAACGGAAAATTCTGGTGACTGTGTCTTGTTTGACGAAACATATCCTGAGACTGGGACCAGGAAATGTTTGAAACTCCTTCTTCAGTATCTCTACACATCTTCCGATATGATCAGGACTTCTTTGAAAATCAAAGCCTCCCTAAGATAAAAATCTCATGCATGTGATTATGAAAAAGTTGGCAGGTATAGTCTAGCTTTGAGGCAGGCGGCTAGTTAGAAAAGAATTGTTAGCAATATAATGAGGTTTTTTCAGCTCTTGTAAGATAAGTTGTTACATTTACCCTTCTGGATGGCAATAATGTTGTTCTTGTTCTGATTACTTGTGATGTTACCTTTAGGTTTTATCTTTTCTACGGAGGAACCAAGTGCTCTTATTCAGGAACAAGGAGGACCTTGTGCTATTATAGCATCTGTCCAGGTTAATAAATTTTTGTTATTTACAGGCTGGGAGGTCTGTACTTGAAAATTCTACCCTTGGCCTGCGGCCTTGGCTATTAGGTAGAATTTTCAAGAGCCCGGTCACAGTTTTTCACTATATGGACTGACCCTAAGCCATTAAATAACTTGAAATTTTTTTTTCGTCTCTCTCAAGTCACTTTTAAATTTGTTAATCTTTTCCACACACTCAATGAGTGTGGGTCACCATGACATGTGGGCAGAGATAGGAAAATCCAGACTGTGTTACGAACCACCATGCCCTTATGGAAAAAATTAAAAATCAATAGGCATTCTACAGAACCCTTACCTCTAATTTTGTACATCTATCACATATATCACTCAATGCAAACAGTTTACATAAAATCAGTGCCAAGGAAAATGATTGCCAGAATTACAAGAGTAAGAGAAGACTAGTCTAGGAGTCTGGCAGGGTAGCCAGTTTTGAGTATACTGTTGGTACATATTCATTAGATTTTTTGATGGTTTAAACTCATCAAGTAAGTCCTTGTAATGAAATTAGAACAACTCCTTTTATGGCAATTCACATTGCATTCCAAAATAATCCAGTATGAGAGACTGAAAGTACATGTAATACAATTCCTTCTTTAATTTTCAGGCATATATTTTAAAAAATATTCTATTTGTAGAAGAAACGCAAGCTTCTGATAACTGGAGGCAATTAACAGGTTGGCTTAAGTGTAATGTCGAATGCTATATAATGTCTTTCAGTTCAAGGATATTCATTTCAGTTAGATACCGTGTAATGGGTACAAATGACCCAAGTACCTCCCAAATTGCCAAATAATACCATGCTATTGTATTAGACTAGTACTTCATTCGACAGGGAGTAGAGCAATTTCCCTATCTGCTTTATGTCTTAGAAGTTACCCACAAGAGCTAGGGAAGTGCTGTGCTGAACACTGCAATATTTATGAGGCTAGTGAACTCCTTCTTATCCACTAAGTCACCAGTTATCCCCCAGATTTCTGAATGTGTATATGTAGTTCCAGAAAATATCCTATCTCCCCCACGGAAGTATTTTTTTCTGAGATCTCCCACCCCTCTGGAAATTTCAATTAAGCTTCATACATTTCTTTAAATTTTTTGGTCTTACAGACACTGCCTCCTCCCCCCCCCCCCCCCCCCACCTCCTCCCACCCACCACCAGGAAATTATAATGGATATTTTCTAGAACTGCACAATCTTAAAGCAGTCTTTAACTGAGTGTCGTAAAACCAAACCAAGTTAATCATTCTGACCAATCACAAAGGACACTTGTAAACAATCCAGTGAACAAGTCAAAACTTGGCACAAATGTGCGTAGCCATTGCAAAGCATGGGAAAACATGTGCAAGCAAGTCACGATTGGACAACAATGTGTAAAACCAAAGCAACTGAAACTTACTTTCAACATTCCAAACCACCCTGACTGATGCACATTGTTAATTCTTGGAAAATAATTTTTTTTAATATTATTACTTTATTTGATTAAATAGAAATCGTATAACATGGCACCTGGTTCTGTTAAATTCAACAGATGAGCAAGCAAGACAATTTCTTGTTTGCTCTCTTTGTGAGATGCTTAGCAATGTCAAATCTGAGACATTTACGCTGGTGTTTCTCAGGGATCACTTAGTCTTCACATCATGCATGGCAGCTGAAAGAACGGACACAGAAAACACAGAGGAACACGCTTCATCCAACAGCCCAGGTTTGGCCTGTTTCCACTGAACTCTGCTAGAGTTCCAGAATGCTCAACAAATTTGAACCACTTATGCTCCAGAACTGTTCTTGTCACTAACTATAAAATTGTGTTTTATACTTGTAACCAAGTATCTTTGGAAAATTCAAATTCACACGATATGTTTACTCACTACTTGCAATAGTTAATCAGTAGAGAGTAGATTGAGCTAGTTTGACTCTCTGACTATTTCATGTAATTACATTAATTGTCAGAATGCTGTTCAAATGCTCATTTACATTTTTGAAGTACCTGTTATTCAAGAAATAGAGAACATGTACCGTGTTTCTTTCGAGTTATAGAAACACGAGTGAAAGTTTGGGAGAACGAGAAATGCTTTGGGAACACAAGCTGCAGACTGGTGTTTCCACAACTTTTTTGAGGTCTCCCAAACTTTCATAAGTGTTTCTATAACTCGACAGAAACACGGAGAACATGTTTTCTATTTCCTTTTAATTAGAAAACACCGCGACGAAAACAAAGGAAAGCAACTTGTTAACATTGATTATCAAAATGTAAATTCTCTTTGCTGGCACATCATTACATCAACAGCTCATGCTAGTTCTGTGTTTCTATCGAGCTATAGAAACACAATTTTAAACCAATGAGCGTGCATATTTTCTTAGGACTGTTTTCTAAATATATTTGACAGTATTTTACACTTGCACATGCTGTGCACAAGTTGATTTACTGTTTCCCAGATGATGAAGTTTGAGCATTAAATCTGGGACCTTTTTACTCTCTGAAACCAAAGTTTTGTCTATTCATGAGGTACAAATTATCTTGTGACATCCATAAGAGCATCATTCTGCCTTTTTTGATACACATGTACAACTCACTGGGAACACAAAATCATGAATAATAAGTTGGCCCTCACATGTTTACAGACATGTGCAGACTTTTTTTGCCCAGTGGCCACTGTAATACCTATCTCAGTTCAACTTTAATTCTCTAAAAGGGCAAATTATTCATTTAAAGAAGGTATGTATGTGCATTTTCATATAAAGCTCTGTTGCTGCCAGTAATGCATTGTATTATCACATGTTGTAGGAATACTGATCAATGACCGGTGTGTCTTTTTGTCCTAGATTCAAGTTCTCCTGATTATCACAAGTCAGTCTGCGCTCAAGAGCTTACTTCACTGTCTAGTGAAATGTTTCATTCAAAACTTTGGTACGTTCCAGCTTGACATTTATAATTATCTCAGTGTAATGAATTGTAGCAGTGCATCAGATGATCAGTCAGTATCTGACAAGTTTCACTCCCATGGATTTTAATAATTCAACTCATCATCAATAGATGAGCTTGGGTGCTGGTGTCTTAAAGCTAGTGGAGCCAGGCAATGCTCTAGCACAGGAGGTATCCATGCCAACCCTGCAAGCAGCCACCACCAGGCACCGTCACACTGAACCGCTCAGTGGAATACTTACCAACCAATACTTACTGCACCCAAATGAAGAGAGGGAAGGGTGGGCTGGGTGAAAGATAGCAAGCAAACAGCTAGTGAGTGAAACTGCAAGCAAAACAGCCTTTGCGAAAGGCTGCAAGCAAACAAATGCAAGCAAAGGTCACAGGGGGCCCCTGCTAAAGGCTTGGGACCACCCTAAGCCACACGAGACAAAAAACCACTTGCCAGTGTTGACTCAAGGTTAACTTTGCATAAATTACATTTAGCCCCATGAAAATTAAATGTGTTCATTGATAGGATTTTTTTAATTAGGTTTACCTGCTGCCTTTATACATGTTAAATACGAACTCTGCCTATGAAAAATGGGAACTTCCCTTCAAAACATGTGTGTAGTGCACTTTATATCCAATGGATGAAGTTACAAATGATTTTAAAGTTCTGAAAAGACAAATTACTAGAAGTACAGTACATTGTAGTTTTCTATGTTCTTAAAGTGACTTTTATTTTGTGTTCACAGTGAGGTTCAGTGTTGTACTCCTGAAGATGTCAATCAAGTTATTAACAAGAATATAGCCATGTTAGAAGGACGGTTTGGTGTTCTCTTATTTCTCTATTCAATATTATTAACCAAGGTACAGTAAGTTGTAATTAATACCTTGTCTTGATGTATTACAGTAGCAGCAACAACAGTCGAGTAAACGTACAGGAACATGTACCGCTGCTCTCAATTAAGTTGCTCCTCAAGCTGAACTCCTAAATATTATATAATAATGAATATTAAAATACAAAATTATTCTTTGGCCCATGTTAAATTTTAATGTAATTTAAGAGTGAGCTTTATTAAATTAGTAATAATTATAGTTATCATTGTTAATGCAATTACCAAATGAATTCAACTCGTTATAGTTCAAAGAAATTATGTTGACTGGTGGCAGTCTGTTTTTCTCTCAAAATTCAGCAGGGGTTATGAGGCAAGATGTTTTAGCCTAAAGGGGAATGGGAGGAGACATGCCATACCACCAATTTGTATTTGCGATGGCTTTACATATTTTGATTCAGTAGTATACACGACACCGCAAGCTTTGTAGCTTTAATTCTTATTGTGTTAAAATAAAGGTTTTATGTTATGTTATGTTAAACACTTGTCTAAGTGACCCTAAGAGAAAAGACCAGCAGCCAGCAGTCAAGAATTATTTTGTATTACAACTTAAAGATATTGTTTTAATTTATTTGTCGATAGGGTTTAGAAACTATCAAATTAGAGATGGAAGATGTTGGTGAACCTCTAGTGGATGTAAATTTTGGGCATGGAAGGTATGGACATGTATGTATACACAGCTATTATGTATGAAACTAACTATGATACTGTATTATAAGTTGGAAATATTTAATAAAAAGTTTTCTGTCCTAGATACAATTATCACAATCAAAACTTTCAAAATAATAGTTATACACAGTTTTTCTTCATGACCGAGCATGAATTCCTGCCATTGTTTTTACTGTTACCTAACCTTCAATAATGTAAGTGTTAATTCTTTCTGCAGTCAAACTCTGATCAACCTGATGTTAACTGGATACAGTGTTTCAAATGTGTGGGACTCATCAAAAACACTCTCAGGCTTGGGTAGGTACATCTAATCATTAGAGTCAAACCTAGTCAAGTGCCACCCTCCTAAGTTTACACGTACCTCATTCTTTGTTTACACTTCCACTGTATTCACACCTAAATTCTTAAAAAATACAGCTGGACCCCCGCTGATTCGAGCTCAATTATTTCAAATTCCCTGTTGTTTCAAACTCAAAACCATTTCCCCTGGATTAGCCCTTCAGTCATTTACTATCGGTTATTTCGAACTCCCACTATTTTGAACTATTTTTCATTTCCTCTCAGAGTTCACAATAGCTGGGTTTAACTGTATACCTGAAATGTGAAAGTTTTTTTGACAAAGAATAGAAACAAGTTCAAAGTTAGATAAAACCTTGGGCTTATAATTTACATTTTTACTAAAAAAAAATGCATTAGAATGTATCAAAGTCCTCTTAAATTTATGAAAAATATGGTAGCATTTAGTCTTGACAGCTGTTATGCCAGTGCTTTGTCATTGTGACAAAAACAGGACTTGATCAATTACACATTAAAATCAGGACTAAATGTACTAAGGTTAGGACCTTAAGAACTCAAGATACATGTAGATATGACATATGTATAAATTTTGTTTTGCAGAGCTCAGGGGTATTCCTAAACAGTCTTCTATAGGATTTTTAACACTTTTAGAAGCTCACAGATACTGTGAAGTAAGCTGAGAATTCTGGCTTCTTTTTTCTTGTATGTACAATGTATGCACAGAACATCTTGGTATATCTTGTCCCATTAAAAATCACCATAAATTTAATGTATAGTTAGCAGTAAATTTTAGAACTGTTATCTTTTGATACTGAATTACTGATTTCATATGCTTGAGATTAAGCTGCAAATAATCTTTTTGTGGGCAACAAACAAACTTTTCAAAAATGTTAACAGTTAGCATGTCTGTTAGTTAACCACACTATAATTGATTCTGTTTATTTGTAACAGGTAGGCAACTTTCTAAAATCTCCTATGTTTCCAATATGGCTTCTTGCCAGTGAAACCCATCTTACAGTATTTTTCTCTCAGGTAAGATAGATAATGATTATTTTATAATTTTCTTTTTGATGGTGACAGACCAACTAGTTAAAGTCTGCATATGAGCCTGAGCTTATCCCAGTTTCTGTAGTATGAAGCAACTAGGAGTATTTCTACTCCGCCTGGATGGGATTCTAGTTCATCGCAGGATGTGGGAGTTATTCTAAGAATAACCCCATTTAGTTAAAGGAATGGAAGACATTGACCATGGGACCACAGGATTTCAATTCTATATACTGAGAGTGCCCTATAAATCATTCAGCCACACCGTCACAGTGTCTTTTTATGACGCTCCAGCAAACCATCCCTCTTGGTTTCACTAATACCTGTGGGTCTTTTTTGCTAAGATAATTTGGATATATAATTAATATGACAAGAGTAAGGAAGGAATGAGGACATCTAACCTCAGTATATGTTATATCAATTTATTAAAATTG
The DNA here is from genome assembly GCF_042242905.1 of Orbicella faveolata. Classification (NCBI taxonomy): domain Eukaryota; kingdom Metazoa; phylum Cnidaria; class Anthozoa; order Scleractinia; family Merulinidae; genus Orbicella; species Orbicella faveolata. The sequence goes on from NW_028301540.1 coordinate 27,151,869, forward strand.
TAAACAAATCTTTAAACTATTATATGATGGTATTATTTAGCAATTATTCCACGGGCACACATTGGATATGAGATGGTGCATAGCCAATGAGGTGTGTAGTGCCAAGTTGGCTATAATCATGTCATATCCAGCAAGCGTGAGTGGAATAATTGTTTTATTGAAAACACCTCCAAAATATAGAAAACTAGACTAAAATAAAAACAATAATGCCCCCAAAAATCACATATATGCTTACCATATTTTGTAGAACATAACCTGGGCACGATGGCTAAGCCAATGAATACTCTCGAATTGCATTATCCAATGATCCAGCTTTTAATAAAATTGTGATATCTTTTATTTCAGGAAAGAAGCCTAACAGGATCCGAAAGTGAAATAGAAAAGGGACTGAGAGTTTTTAAATCCCACGACCAACAGGGTATTGCCGAAAATAGTCATGAATTCAGATAATTTGATAATCCAATTACACTGTACAAGGTTATGTGGCTATCACTGAACATGAATCAAGATTTAGGTAGCAATTGTATCATTAAAATTAAGCCAGCCCGGCATTTCAAAATAATTGTGATGTGACACAAACATCAAGGAAACTCCCTTCTATTCTCCTTCACTTTGCTCAACTGAATAGAAAGCATTTCCATTACTTAATTTGTATTAAAGGAGACAAAATTACAACAAGTAAATAGTGGAGGGAGTCGCCAGCAATGATCAAGTTTATTAACAAGAATGTGAGACAATCTGAATACAGGTTACAAGCCAGAAAATATAAAATAATCGTACAAGCTATTTTACACAACGATAGTAATTTCATAATAAGGAAAAACAGCCTCGAGTAAACTGGTCGGTGTCAAGTGGTGTGATGTTAACAAGGAGTGGTATATAAAGGCCTAAAATCTTATCCCAATGGCAAACAATTTACAAAACAACCTAATTAACACCGAAAAGAAATACAGTTTGCTTTGCTTTTGAACAGACAATGGCTTCATAGCAAGTGATCAGCTTGGAAATGTTTTAGAAGATCTTGGACTTTTCTCTGATCCAGAATAGTAAGTCCATTTCGTGTGCCAGGAGCAACATTAGAGAGCTTAAGCAAAGATAATGGCAACACCAAGGACAGCGCCCGGCAAAAAATTAATTAATTTGTTTTACATTCAAATTTCACAGTTATCTAGATTGATTCTGGATGCCGATCGTATCAAAACCTGCTAAAGCGAAATATGTAACACCAGTGATCAATTCCATAATGAAATAAGAAAAATAGCCACTGAGGCTCATGTTCTCCAACATATGCAGAACTTGGTCATTTCTCATCGTTATTTTGTAGAGGATATAATTGGCTCAAGGTCGTGGAACTGACCTACATGTAGGGCAAATAATCCTCAGTTCGGCTTGAGCAAGCTAGGTTAAAGTAGTTTATTGTATGCATATGGGACTTGAAAACAAAAATACACGGCTTATGGTCTGTATGGCAAAATCCTGACCAAGAAAGAACCAATCAGAACACTCAGATTTACCTCAAGACTACCTTGTCATTATAATAATGTTATTTATTTTCAAACATTATGCTTTTTTCCATTTCTAGTGTATCCTTTATGAAGGAACGTCTAGATCAAGATTCTATGGGAATAATTCTTCTGCAGAACTTTCTGAAAGAGTTCTTTCCTGGGGAGGTATGGTGGAGCATTAAATGTGTTGATATATTTGTACAAAAGAGTTTTGTTATCAGTCAAGCTAATAAAGATCACTAATTTATAGAAAATTTAGTAATATGACAAAGCTGCTAACATTACTGACAGACCTCCTAGGTATGAGATCATCAAATCTTCCAGAAAAAAATTTGCTAAACCAACTACTTAACTGTTAAAATTAGACTTTGTGGTCTTAAGCCTGTACACTGAACATTCATTAACTGGGACAAGTTAACGGTGAGATGTTTGAATATTATTGCAGGATTCATTTGCAGATGAGGTTAAGCCATTTAAAGCTTTCCATTACAACGGACTTGGCATAAGAGAGGAAGATGGGACTAAAAAAGTAAGCGATAATGTTATCTTAAATATAATTATTATTGTAGTTATAATTATTAAGAGCGATAAGGTTGCAATAATAATTTTATTGCCCTTGTTGTCTCAGGATGTTCAGTCTAGCCATTTTGGTGTTCCCAAACTATAAGGAATGTTTGTATAAAAGAAGAACTCATATCCCAGAGGAGAGAAATAATTATTGTATTGTTTGGGCACACCATTATGGCTGTCATGAAGTCAAGTGAAAACACATTATTGTTACTTTCTTCAAAAGTGATTGCCTAGCCTCATAGGCCTTCAGTCTGTGCAAAGGGCTGTAGCTTTGAACACAGCCCTCTGTATTTTGCAACTATGATACTTACATAGTTGAAGAGGTAATAGGAAAGGCTTCTTATCTCCTCTCAAATCCCATTTTCACCCCTTATCCTTCTCCAACTGTACTCCATATTTATTATAGACTCAGGACACAGAAGCTCTCTGTATTCAGCTGTAATAAGTTACATTTATAAATGGATTTCTGTACTGAAGAATTGCTGGGACAACCTGCAAAGATAATTTCGTGACTGGCCAGGAGGGACAAAAAATGTGAGAGGAACTAGCATTCTATCGATATGGGAGAGAAAATGTGATGGGAACAGGAATTTCATTGATATGGGAGAGAAAATGGAATGTAGTCAAGTCATTTCAGAGAAAGCAAAGTTAAAGAAGCAACGAAACCATGTACCAGGGGTGCAGGAAAAAAAAAAACTTTCAACAGCTTACCAGTATTAACTAGTATGCATAGTTAATCAACAGCCTGTAATTTAACAAACAAATTATGCATGAGAAATCATGAATCCTTAAAGTGTTACTTCTGTGTTATTGTTCTCAAAGGTTATGTATACAGAAGTACTTGCTTCAATAGAGCCATCGGACTTCAGTCACATAGCAGAACAACAGATTGTATCTTGTCTGAAGACCAAGTGGTCAGGAATATGGTTAGAATGGCAGGGAAAACACATACCATCATTAAATTGAGGAGAGCTGGAACTACATTTGGAAGAACTCTACCATGAGACAAGTCACATGTGTTAGCATTTTCAGAAATAATATTATATAAAAATCAATGTTGCAAGCAAGACAAACTGCTTCATGACAGATTAATCACATCACCTATGCAATGTAGTGCGCAATACACAGTTACTTGTTATAGTTGCACTTTTCTTTAAATCTGGACGTCCACTTTATACAGCACTGAGGTGGGTGCAAAGAGAGTTGTGTCCAATACCCTGGTGCTACTAAATTTTGCAGTCAGTCCAGTGGATTCTGTCCCTCACTTGCTCAACAGGCTAAGTGCAGTTTCTTGGCAGAATTCAAAGTAAAGATTAAAGTAATGTAAGACATGGAATTTTTGCGGCTAGTTGACAATGACTTTTGGGCTAATACATCATAGTCCTGTGACAGCATGCCCAAAGGGGAAGCCAGAAAATTGTTTTCTTTTGTACCCTGTACTGACACCTTGTTTTATCATATAAAAACAATTGTTTTACTGGAAACTACACCACTTGTAAAATTCATATGAAACTACATTCACGACCTGTGTGGAATATTTTCCATGTCCTCATTAGTGATATTATTCCCCACCTTTTTGCGGTTGTTTGCACAAAGGATCAGTTTTTCCAAATAATAAAAGGAAAATTACATGGTGGCCTGAAGATCTGGTTTTTATTTTCTCATGTTAAAATTTAAAACAATATTTTACTTGCCCACTGTGCTTGTTCATAAATATTGTTTTTATGACAGGCACTCAAAAATAAAATTCTTATCTTTGTGCTGCTGTGTAATATTCTCCATATGACTGACAAGAGTTTGGTTCCCTTGTTCATTATTTTCTTGGTTCCCTTGTTCATTATTTTCTCCATTAAAACTAACTTGCTTATTGAAGATATCTAGTAAACATATTAAATGTTTTTCATAATTCCAGTGGTGCCACATTGACTGCCTTTAGCCTTTAGTTTAGCTGCCTCTGTTATTGTCAGCAAAATGTCTTGTAACAATTTTGCTCTTTGTATAACAAGCTACACAGTGAAATGTTTTGAGGAACTTGGTCGGCAGACAAGTCTTATATCTACGACATAGTGTGACAACAGCTTTCATTAGACGCACTGTTGTACTGATTGGTTATCTTAAATTATATTAAGAAGTTGCAAGAAAGGTACCTTAAAAGAAATGCTGTAAAAATGTTGTGTTTGGAAGAGGTCATGAAGGGTAGAAATTTATTTTTAATATATTTCTGTAAATTATTATTTTTATTCATTGATGAAAAAATGAAAATTTAAAATATTGTTTACTATTTATTGACAGGTTTTCTGTCATTTACTAAAAACAAAAATGCTGCTTAATGCATAATTTGAATTCAAATGTGCGTTCTTCATTATTTTCATTTCAAAGAAGACACAGTATTCGCAATTTGTTTATGAGCAAAGCCACACCCTGTCAGCTACATTAACATGCATTATTAAGTTGTACATGTAGGTTAGCTAAAAGCTGGGCACATTAATAAAGTTATTTATTTATTTAACTAGGTGGTAGTACAACAACTTTTAGATGAGCTTAAGTTCTTGTTAACTGCATTCAGATATTGATAACGACATCCTTTATTTAAACTTCTTACAAATAATCGATTTGCATGATGGCTTCATTTGACTACAACTACCAGAATCCTCCAATTTTTCAGTTTCTTATGCTAATGAAGGCAATTGTTATTTCAACCCCACTGGGGTTTCAAAATTTAAATAATAAAGAAATATCGAAAGAAATTGTGGTAGTTGAAGTCAAATGACGACAACATGCAAATCTGCTATTGATTAAAATTAATTAAAAGTGATAATTAAATAAGGGTACTGGACACCTGAAATAATTGCCAGATTGTCAGTTGAGTAACAAATGTGGCCACTGATTTTAACATCATTTAGCTCAAATGCTGTCTAGCTTTAATAACCAGTGCTGAAGATTTGCATCTATTTCGAACATTTCATGCACCATTTCTATGATTGAGAATGTGTTTTTTGGTAGTGCACAGAGAAATTCCTTTCACAATGAAATATTTTTGTTACTGCTTGTACAGTGGCAACTGGTGACCAATTGTTTATCACATTCCAGTAAAACTCGTGAGTAAAATATTTTGAAACGTTAATTTATGACAGAGTTGTATAGTAGTGGTATTGTTGAATAATAAAGCTTGTTATTTGGTTTATTTTTCTCATCCCATTGACTCGCTAGGTGGGAGATGCGGTGGCCTCATGGTTAATGCGCTCGTCTCCAGATCAAGCAGTCTGGGTTCGAGCCCTGGACAGGGACATTGTAGTGTTCACTCTCTACTCTCTCCAGTTAAAAAGGCAGCATCCATTTTATATTGCCAAACTAATAGTTGGATTTGGCTAACATGTTCGCACCCTTGTTACCACACAATTCAGACCTTGTGTTGTTTCATTTGAGGTTACAATGGTGCAATTTGACACACGCAACTGATTGCATGGGAGTAATGAGTCAGCGTGACCTTTACTGGGTGGCAACAAGGATTTTCCTTCACTAAAGAACTTAAAGATTACAATTATTACAGTACAAGATTATTAGAACAAAAGGCTGTTTAAATTAATTTAACTTTCACATTTTTCAGCTTTCCATTACAAAAATAGTGCTGACTTCCACAAGAATAAATTTTTTTAGTTTGGACAACTGAAATCCCAAACTTCCGAGTTATGGGGGGGGGGGGGGGGGTGGAGGGGGGTGAAGATTATTGTAAACTTAACTTTATTGCTCATTATTGAACCATGCAAGAACTTGAAAGAGGTTTAGGCCAGCAGGACACTCCAGAAATGCATGTTCCAAGGAATCGGGGGATTTACAATGAAAACAATCTTCGTTGTCAGATATTTTGAATCTCTTAAGGGCCCATTAACTGATCTTTTCGAGCCATTGCTAAGGAAAATTTATTCTCATGTAACCATTTTTAGTTCAGAGTTATTTCATGTGTTTTAACTTTTTCATGATCAGTAGTACCATTGATGATGTCATCAGGCCACACCCTTGGTCATGTGACTAATACTGAAAAAATGCAAAGGTTCCCAGGCAAATTGCTTTATTGGGATTTTTTCATTGAGTCAATATTTTAACTTAAATCCTCATTATGCTATGCATAGATTTTGTTTCATTTCTAAAAGGTCAGATTTTGAGAGAATTTCAACATATTGAAAAATTCGTAATTTTCTGAAAAAAGCGTGATTTCAAAACAGGAATGCATAGCTATGTTCCCAACATTGGTTTGAATCGAAATTTGTCGAAAAAGGCTGGATTTAATGTAAAACAGCGTTTCCTTTAGCATTTGAAGAAACCGGAAGTGTACCAGATATATATTGAAGGTAACCCTATCAGCGCGTGCGCAGCTTACACTACCAGCACACTTCGGCAAGATCAAACAAAGCCACATGGTGTTAGTTTTTCTCTTTCTATTGCTCTTGTTTTTCTTTCTCTTATTTTGCCTTTACTTGTCCTTTTTTACTTTGCATTTTGTGAAACACAAAGAAAAACATCTTAAATGTAAGCGAATTTGCAAGTTTTTGAGTTGTTTTTATTTCCCGCACTCAGGCTGACGTAAGGAACCGAAAGTGAAATTTCACCTCCTTAGCAATGCGCGCGAGCACCTGCATGAATCAGTTAATGGGCCCTTAAGCCCCTTTTTGGTCACTATAATACTGTGGCAAAATGTTAGCCAAATCAGTCTATGTAAGTTTAGCCAACTAGCAAGCTCACTTTTGAGTCATGTGCAAGCAGAGAGGAGCGAATCCAAGTGCAAAGCAATCTGGTTGTGCTTCCCAAACATAAGCCTGCTTGCAGGCTGAAAGTTAGTAAAATGCATGGAGACATGGCAGAAACCATATGTTCTAATTGTTCAATGTTTGTAGACCACCCAAGGATGTTAATGAGACACAAGCTTGATTGTAAATAAAATGATTTTTTTATTGTTCATAATAATATACATTCCAGTGTTACAACAGAATAATAATAAATAATTATATTTCACCCTGGTAAGTGGAATACACCATTAATAAATTACCTACCTCACCAGCCAACCTGACATTCTCTACGTTAAAGTGGGCAAACTCCTGGATTCATGAATTAATATATTCCAATGAACAAGTCTTCATTTTATAATTCTTCCACATCCACTGTTCAACTCCAAAACAATTCGCGAAGATGCATACAGTATCACCACAGAAAAATTCTTACGAACAACATGCATTAAGCAGCTTGAAAATTTCAAAATTGTTTTAACATTGCCCCCACAAACATCCACACAAAAACACACCTTTGCCAAACCTTACACCACAAGAATGAGTTGAAGTGTCAAAGGAAATACGTCAGGTGGTAAAAGTAAAAAAGTTTGGCCAATTTGGCTGTATTTTTTACTTCATAATAACCTTTCTTAATATTTCCAAGTCGCAACCATTCATGTTTATTTCCAGTTTATTATTACTTAAGATTGTTTTAAGGCTTCCTTCAATTTGAGGAACACCTGGCCTACATCAGAAAAAATAACTGCTATTGTTAGTTTCCTCAAAGTAATAAAAGATGTTGTGAACTCATCTGATGTATCCATTTCATAATTTAGCAGTAGATTTCTGAGCAAAGAATGCAATACTTTGATAGAAAGTGACTTGGTTGTGAAGAGAAACAAACTACTCAATCATACTTATTACTTGTATGGTTCCTATCACAATGGTAACCTCAGAAGAAATTGAACACGTGCATGAAGGCAAGTTTCGACAGTATGATATTTGCTTACTATTCCTACAGCAAGAAATGTTTCATCTACTGTCATAATAGTGGTACTTGTACAGATGCGTTCCAAGTAGTGTCACTTGCAGGTTGTTGGTGAAAGTCGTGAGCAAAATTCCTAATTATCCCCAAGTGGTAGCATTAAACGTGTAAAATTTCTCCACGACGGCATAACAGCTTGTCCCACAGCAAACTAAAACAACCATGTTACACAGTTTGGAGAAACAGTGTGGCACTCCTTGGACTTAGATGATATCTGACTTGCAAGCATTCAGAATAATTTCTGGAAAGAAGAACCTTTTCTCTACACTTGAAGCAACACATGACAAATAACTATCAGCGAAATGCAACACCACCATACATTGACAAGGATGTCAATGAAAAATCAATGTGAACATTTCTTTGTCTTGTCGTTCATCATGAGGTATACACCATACAAAGAGATGAAAATTCCTGCAAAGTAAAGTCCAAAGGCTCCTCTGTGTAGTAATCCATCAGACGGTCCTTTTGGTGTAAAGCTATAGACAACAGGTTTCTCCACAGACTGCAAAAGAAAGGTGGTCTGTCCATAAATACCGAAAGAAATGAATTTAAACTATACTAGTCACATGACTTCAAATGCAATTTGGAATAAAATAATATGCATTATTCCAAATAACAGGAAGCAATTAAGTCGGATTCTGCTAAAAACGTTCGAGCAATAAGTGCAAAAATTATTTACTAAAAAACTGCTCACAGCACGGTAACGTTTTGAATGCTACTTGAAACATCTCACTTTAATTCATTTCTGTAAGTGACCCCGCAATCAAATTCTCAAGCATTCTTGAGAAAATTAGCGTCAAACCTTGTAAGAGGGCTTAAAGCGAACATTATTGTATACTGAACTGATGTGAAATGTCTGTTTTCATTAAAATATGGGTGACTTCAAATTCAATTTTCTCTCGCGGGGTCAACTTGAGAGCTTAAGTCTAGATAAGTTCTTATTGATGGTATTAAAAATATTGCCATGCTATGAGGGTGTTTTGGTAACTTTATTTTTGCCATTATTGCTTGAATGTTCAGCAGAAATCATCTTAATCATGGAATACGTGTTAATGATACACCAAAAAAATATAAAATTTTAGGTCTTGTCTACACATTGATTGTTTACTTAGGCAGGCTGCAGTGTTCTTGATACATCTCCAAATATTTTTGAAAATGTCTGAGAATATTTGCAAAATATGCCATTATATTATCAGTTTACTATTCTACTGCTAATTGTCATGACAGTTTCCAGGCAAGTCAGTTTACACTGGTTAGTCCTAGCCGTGTGAAGCACAAGGAGTAGAAGAGTCCTCATTGATCGTATTTCTAGCTACATTCACCGTAAAATTGATCTTTTGTTGATTCAAATCACTAACAAAGCCATCTTTGAATAGTCGGGTGGTTATTGTCAATCATTATTTTTTAAAACAATAACAATCGACATTCTGAAAGACAGGTACTATTGATTGTTATTGACTGTTATCGATTTTTGCCAATCAATAGCAATCGATAAAAAATTTTTCTGAGTTATTGACTGTTATCAATTGCCGATATCAATCGATAGTAATCAGCGATTGCTATCGATTGATGTCGATTAAGTCGATTCATTTCCGATATCGATTTTTATCGATTTACTACGCCTGGTATTACAATACCCACATGTAAAACACAATGCACGACAGCAAGAAACGAAAAAACTATAAGTTTCTGTTATTAAAATAAAGGAAAATCTTCATGCAAAGTACCAAAATACGTTCTGCTTGATTCTTTGCCTAAGCCAAACTTTCATCAGAATCTTTACATTGAATAAGCTTACCCCACAAATAGCACAAAACCTGAACGTATTGCGTAACACCAGCGGCCAACGTGCAAATCCATGTGATGGCTTAAAAGCAGGCTACCGTAAGGCAAACTCTTTTCTATCTTTTCATTCACTTTCTTGATTTATCCAATTCTCTTCAAAATTTAGCAACAAAACTTTCCTCTAAGCGAAATATTTCTCACCACAAGCCCCATGAAGAATGACTTAAAATGGCTTACATAACGTAACTTGTCAGGAACGAACAAACTAGACTATGCAGTGTAATACGTATACTACACTCTTTTACACCCCTAAATGCGCTTTTAATCGACTGAGCGTTTCAAAAATTATACCTCACCTGTGAAAATCTTTGAAATTCCGTTCTGAAGCTCTGCGGCCAAGGTTTGGAAACGGCTGTGTGATACAAACTCCTCGAAATGTACATGCACTTTGCAATGCGACCCATCACTGGTGTAAAACCAGGCGATATTCTGAAAAATTACGTGGCTTCCTCGAAATGCTGAGTAAACCTTCCTGAATCGAAGAAAGGACAGGCCACTCGCACAGAAATATTGCTTTTTTTTTTTCAGACACACTGAAGGACGCGCGTTAAAAATGCTCCAATTCCCTGCAATTACCGGTAGTTGGGTTGTACTCCCCCGACGCTTGGTAACCTCGCGCACATGCATTGAACGTGCTGTGACCCGCGTTCACTAAGGGCGTTTTCCATTCGACCAAAAATTCCGAGATTTCCGGTCCGAAATAATTGAATAGAACGGTAAAACTTCCGGGAAAAGTTTTCGAAAATTTAGGGGCGCGTTCCATTCGACCGAAACGTCCGAAAATTCCGGTTCAAAATCAAATGGAACAGAAAATTTCCGGAAGATCATTTCGAAAATTTCGGTCAACTTCTTGAGGTTGTCCTTTTTTCAGGAAATTTGGAAATTCCGGAAATTTTCTGTCCCATTTGACATTTCTACCCGGTATGAATATGCCCCAGTTCCTCTCGTCGTGTCTGAAAGCTACAAGATGGCGGCGAGTCGATACTACACTGGATGCAAAACGATCTGCCACAGTTCGAGCCTTTTATTGATTGCCTATCCTCCACAAAAGCCTTGGGATCTGCTTTTCTGGAGAATTATGGACTGGTCGCTCCGAATTTCCCGTGGGCATTTGCTAAGTTTGCATAATCTCCCGCAAGAAAAGTTCGCAAGTTTATTATTTTACGAACATAATTCTTGAGTCGGTCAGGTAAATATCTCGGAAGAGTTAACTTAAAATAGTCGCGAATGCATGTTAAATTTCTTCGCATCAAGCAGCTTACTGCACATACGACAGCCACTTCATCATTCTTCAGCATTTTGTCGAGTAAATATTGGCGGGAAATGTTGCCAAGTGGGAACAAAGCGAGATCGGTCCAGCCTGGTGGAAAATACCGCTCCATTCCGCATACGAAAATTTCGGTAATTCAAACCGAAATTTTTGGTTGAATGGAACGTGCCCAGAGTCTACTCTGTCTATTCTGAACGGCTCGGCAATAAAAAGTCACTATCGAGCCTAAAACACTGAGAAAATATGACAAACAACAAGACATCAGAAGAGTGTTCACAAAGTAGACTTTGTCATTTGCTCTTACCATTTAGTATATTTATGGACCAACCTGGAAAGTAATATTTCCAGCACGTCATACAAGGGCTGCAAATATTGGCGTTTTTTCAGATATAATGAATTTCTCTCCTTTGGCATATGAGTACTGTTCTTTATGTGCCAACATTTCTTATTGCCTGGGAATATTATTGTGGCCCAACGATGCATCAAGCTTTTCTACAATAGCTTGCAAACAGGCTCCCGGTGGGGTTTGCGAGCTAGCCGAGTTTAGTATCACCCAACTAGTGGACTAATGCAAATCCTGCATTTTGATTGGCTACGCTACTAGGGGACTATTAGTAATAGTCATCGAGTAGCGAAATTGGCGCCATCGAGCGTGACGCTTTCTTTCGTTTTATTCCCAAATAAATATTTCTTCAACTTGCATTTGCTAACTTTAGTATTACCTTTTCTGTCTGACTAGTTGGATGATACTAAAGCAATTAGACCCTTCGCCCTCAAGGGCCACGGGTAAATAGCCCATTCGGCTTCGCCTTGTTAAGTAGTCGAGGGCGAACGGGGCCAGCCGAGAGCGGTCTGGTGACGAGGGAGTGCATTCCGCCCTCGCTGAGAGCCTGTTCGCAGGACGCAGGCTACATCTGGGCTAACCTCTGGTAGGATAAATTCGCATGCGAGCGGGTGGGGTTGGGGCCTGAGAAGGGGTACCATTTGAGTCAAAATGGTATACAATCTCGTTCCCAGGTTGAATGGTATTCTAAAGTATTTACCCAGTATGTCCGACAGGGCTATGGTGGTGAAGCGTTACGATCTATGAACACTGAAAGCTGGGAACATTTCTTAAGTAGATTTTTTTTGTTTATGTTATGACAAGTTGGATCCAGGCATGTTTTTTAGTTTTTTAATTTAATACTTCCTCCCCCCCACACACCCCATTAACAATCCTCACCCCTATCCCAATTTTAAATAAACCGGGGCATTTGTTTAAAGTGCTGTTGTCTTCATTTTAAATCATAATGTGAGTTTTTTAAATTAATTTCATGGCGAATACCTGCAGTGGCGGAGTGGGGCTTGCGATCAATTAACATTATATTACTGAATTGAGAAAAGCGATGGCCCGACCAAGTTCTAGCCCTTTTTAGGGAACCGATTGTGGGAGGCGCGGTGGCCTCATGGCTAGTGTGCTCGTCTCCGGATAGACCTTTCCAGTTTTAATCCCTGGCCGGGAACATTGTTAAAGGGCTCTTTTGGCTCCAATATAAGAATGGGAGAAATGACGAAAGATATTTTTCAGTAACGGGATCCCTCCCTGATACACCCCCTTCCCCGCCTTTTGCGCCGGTACTGTTACGACTTTGCCTCAAAGAGCTAAATCCGGGCTGGCTGGTTACCGAGATCTCGCCTTATTCCAATTTCCTTTGTAAAAATTTCAAAGTGTTCACATGAGAAGGCATGGTTTTGTTTCTTGAATTTCATCCCGATTGACCGGGATGAAATTTCCCATATGAAGAGGCAACAAAATTCGTCCCGATAACCGAGCCAGCCCGGTTACCGGGCTCATACGAAGAGGCCCTAAGTAGCAGGGGTAACAAGGGAAAGAAGGAGGAGATTTAGGACGTGATCCCGCTCTTTTCTCGCGCTCACGCCCGTAGTCTTGTCTTCTTTCCCTACTTTTAGCGGCTGCTACGCAAAACTCGCAGAAAGCTCGGTGGGCTTAATAACGAGACACGCCTTTTTCTTTGTATAAGGTTTGTGTCATTAAGTGAATGTTTAGCTAAAACAACCGCAGAACACCAACTAGCTTTACTACGATAAGAGGAGGTAAGGGACCGTTCATGTTTTATAAGGTAGGGGGGGCTGGTGGGATTTGGGGGAGGCCATGCAAAAAAAAATGGCTTTCGAGGGGGGGCCATCCCAAAAAATAAGGGAAAAAGGGGGGGGTCATGTGAAATATTTTAGTAAAACTTTAAAATGGCATAATGTTTGAATATCAAAAAAATTGCTATAGAATAAACATAGAAGGCAGGATACAAATTTATTACAAACTTTCCTTCTGCTTTAAAAAAACACTTGGCGACAAAAAGCATTTGTAGCTACTGAAAAGAAGTATTTAACACTGTTATTTTCGAATGCAACTTTCACTGGCACTCATCTTCATCTTCGCTGTCGTCGAATTCTTCGTAACCGCTTGTGCTGCTGTGGGAGTCTCTTCCACCAATGCTGCAAGAAGCAGCAATGCTTTCCGTCAGAGTGTACTCTTCAGGGTACATGAAGGTGTAAACATAATCTCTGACTTCCTGCCCAAGGTTTGTGGTGATTCTGCTTCTTGCAGCATTGGTGAAATAATTCCCTTCCAAGATCTGTGCAATGTATGGCCCATCTCTTCTAAATAACGATGTGGCAACATCCTCAACTTTAATACACTCTTCCGGGACGGCCATTCTAGGAGGGTACACAAGGCATTGTGGAAAATCATTTCCTAGCGGGTTTCCAACACAGATTCCATAAACTCGTTGGATGTTGTTTTCAGTCCGCTTCCTCTTTCTTTCATTTGACTTTCTGCGGTTTTCTTTTTTCCTTCTCCTTTTGTTGATGTGCTGTTTGAGTATGCCCTTGAATATGCTGTTATAATTGCTCTTCTTATTTTCTAGTGCTTCCATGTTCTGCGTGACCTTCGTCAAGTTAGCTTCTATACATTTGATCTGTTTTACATTAAAACTGTGGGCAAATTCTTCGCCCTGCTTTAAAGCAAGCCCATTGGACTGAAAGAGTGTGGAATTGTGTTCCTTTACATCTTTCAATATGACATTCAACTTTTCCACCATTGCTCTGTGCTGTTTGATGGAGAAGTTCAGTTTTCTTCCATCACTGGGCTTCAACTGGTACCCTGGCATGGAAAACTCACTCGCCCTTTCTGAACAGCCATCCGCACTTAGAAAGATTGTTTCTTTTGCTTGTAAGATGTCAAACTGCCTGGATCGTTCAGCTGTAAACCTTTTCTGAAGCGACTCGTCGCTTTCGCCATTATTGCGCATTTTGGAATGAGCCTCTTCCATGATGCTCATGTAGTAATGCGCTCTTTTCCCGATTGGAAAAGCCCTTCATGGGTATGTTGTGGTTTAAATCTAGTTTTGGCTAAAATTTTCAAACCAATTGGATTTTCATTTCTCTTTGTTCTGAATTATGACAATGAACTTAAGACATTGAAAATTAAGAAATTTTAAACCATAGATAAATTTAAACCACAACAAGTATGCTAAAATTTATAAAAAGTAATCCACTATTTGCAAGATTTGAGAACACTCATAGCTTTTTGTTTTACCTGCACAGGGCAACATTTATACATGCCTATCACTAGAGTAGAGGTAAAAACCTTCCAAATCAATACATCTGTAAATTAAATGTAATAATGTGTTTCACACAACACATCAACAGATTTCCAGTTTTTTCACAACACTTTGTACTTGGTTCAGTATCACAATGCAGGAGCAAGGAAAGACTCTGTTCCAGGCCACTGTTACTTCCGTAAGATTGAGAAGTTTATGAATGAGCCCTATGAGGGGGAGAACTACAGGGAGTTTCTAAAGTTGTCCTGTCAAGAAAAGGAAGGAGAAATTTGTTCTTTTTGTTGTGAATGGACTGGACCACCCATAGAAAGATAGCCTAAACCAGTTCCTGACCATTCCTGCCTACCGGAATACCACTACCTCTCCACCAGAAGACCCCAAAAGAAGGGCGTGATCCAGATGACTGGCAGCCAAGGATCCAAGCGAAGAAAGGGCATGGAAGTGGCAGGCTGGTTTTATCTGGCCCAGAGAGCGTTGCTCTATTTGCAGATAAGTTTATTGTCAAATCAAAGTTTGTGGTGGATTATCTTCGGCATCTTGAAGTGCTGGAATTTAAAAGGGAAAAGAGAGCAGAAGAAAAGGCAAAGTTAAGTGGGGACGCAAAAGATAAATCATATGAGGATTATCCTTGGACTGAGTTGTGCGAAGATCTAACCAAGCTTAAAAAGCCACGTGTTCCAGAACTAAACAAGTACTTGAACCACCACGGGCTGAAACAGCATTTGAAAAGCAGCAAGAGTGAGAAAGTAAAGGCAAATGTAAGACATTCATGCTTGCAGCAGAAGAGTCCTCTCAGAGCTGGCCAACCAACACTGAGAAATGCCAGGACATTGACACAAAATGACAACAGGGCAAGTGCTGACAGCAGTGAAACGGATGAAAGTGACAATGATGAGTATGACAGTGATGCCATTGACTCTGGGGGAGAAGATGACTCAAGTGACGTCATTCTTGCATTCATCGATTCAGATGAGGAAGAAGCCAATGACACGCTCAGGGCGAGCCATAACTAGGGATCCGAAATTGACTTCTCTTTCTTTTGATTTGTTTTTTAAACAACAGCTCTCTGTAGTATAGAGATTGTAAATGTTGTCTTCATAGTGAGCACAATAACTTGAAGTAGGGGGATAAAAGAGAAATATTAAAAAAAGTTGAAATCTAAATATTGTTTTTCAATTTCTTTTTTTTTGGGGGGGGGTCATCCCAAAAAATGACCGCTATAAGGGGGGCCCATGTGAAAAAATTGGTAAGCTGAGGGGGGTCATGCGATTTTTAAATGGTGCTTCCCAAATCCCACCAGCTCCCCCTCCCTCATAAAAAATGAACGGTCCCTAAAGTCGCTGTCACTTAAGCAGCCTGGCCTCACTATTTTAGTCCATTTAGCGATTAGACTATGATGTCGAGGTTTCCATGCGCGCATAGAAATGGAGAGTTAAAGATGATTTCCAGTCCGTACTGCGCACTCTTGTTTGTTTGCGTTTTTTGTTTTCTGCCATGTAAGACATCACAAAATGTGAACATTTCGCAACTACTTACATGCATGAAATAAATTCAGAGTTTCAAAACAACCGCCATTACGGCTGCGAAGGGGTCGAAGCTTTCTTATATCACTTGATGAAACAACTTCGCAGCTGTAAAAATCAATGAAGCTGTTAGAAAAAGAATTTGAAAGGCCTCAGAGATAAGGTATGTGACAACGATTCACATTCCATCGAGTGAGATTTATAATGTTTATAAACATTAGGGTGCTGAGACTGCGCAATACGGACTGGAAATCATCTTTAATAACCTAAAAATGTTTTAGTGTAAATCTACTAGTCGACTAGTAATTATCAAAGTCCTCTCCAGACACGCAAGGAAGCGGCTGCCATTTTGTTAACAACCGTACAATGCTAGGCCTACTCATTATCTACAACAGAATAGATAGTGAGTAGCGTAGCCAATAAGAGAACGGCATTCGTGATAGAACAATAGTGGATTAAGAATAATAGGTTATTTATTTATTACAATTTATGGCATACAAAAACAGAAGCCAAAGGATGAAATGCAAAAGAAGCAAAGACCCCATATTAAAGCAGATCATCAATGGTACTAAAATGAAAAATGATGCAAATCTACATATGGTAGTAATAAACATTAAATACTACATATTAGGACAAGAAAAACATTAAAAGAATATAGTAATCCATAAAGAACTTTTTGACTAAAGCTTTAAAAGAATTTACACTTGTAAGGGAGTTCCATGTTTCCACAACTCTATGAAAATAAGTATATTTAAGAACTAATAGTCATTACTGCACTAATACAACGAGTTCACACTCATCTGAAAATCGAGCGAAATCTCAAACAAGGTTTAAAACGAAAGGAAAACAAACAAATTTCCAAAGAGCTGTACTGTAGAGAAGTGTAGATAGATAAACTACACTAATTGGAAAGTATCGAGACGGATTTTGAGAAGCGTATAACTACACTTCTGTTGTCCCCTCCGCCACAAAAAGAGCTTGCAATACTGGCACTTTTGTAAGGATTACGAAAAGTTAGGCTGAGATAAGGCCAACATGGTTTAAAAAAATTAAGTTAGTACATTTACTTACACAAGTTTACAATATGACGGTGGCACCACTCAGGCAACAATACGTGCGTACTAATCACTGGAAAACATGAACTGGCGGTAGGAACGGGAAATAACCGCATGTTCCAGCTCTTTAACATTAAGACTAGGTGCGCACGTTTTCTATGAATGGCGCAACTGGGCCGAGTAGTCTAATTGTTTTAGTGGACACTTAAAATCGCGCGCGCGTTCGTGTGCTATCAGCGAGAGAATAGACAACAATGGGGGAACTGTTAATCAGGTTCGCAAATTTTCCAAAAGAACACGCTGTGTCTAATAATAAGATTATTTAGAGCACAATTCATAAGTTGAATGAATCCCCCATCATAAAGAAGAGAAATTGCAAAACCCATGTCCAGTATTCAGAATTACTCTATAACCAAACCAGACCAAAATACGCGTTTCGTTTCACAATAACTATTACTTGTAATTACATAAGTGTAAACCGGTTTGTACTCATGGGTCTAAACGACCTTTAACTTCTTTGAAGACCTATGATAAAGTCAATATATAGGCAAGGCACTTGACTTTCTTCTCACGGTTTCTATTTTTGCAATGACTTGGGAAATCGATTGATAAGGGATCATTGTGGAAGCCGTAAAATGTTACTGGCCTCAGCAGGTAGAAGAAGGCATCTGTCGGATAAGCTTCATGGATTAGTTGGTTACATGCAGCGTTTGCCGTGTCTACATAGCCCGATTTTTAATTCACAAGGAACGACTGCAGTTCTGGCAGATAAATTGCGCCTCGTGTAAAGTTGTTGCGGGTATTCCTCTTTGCTCTTTCCTCTCTGCCGCCAGCTCGGGAGTGACAAGCTTTTTTCTCTCCAACTAGGGGAACTTCGCGTAAGCTCGATTTCTGTAGGTCTCTCTTGACTGGTCCACCTTCCTCCCCGCGGGCTCCTTTTTCGAACAGCGGCTGGAAAACGAGCTAAATTTTTACGCTTCTCTTCATTAAAATCCGGGGGATTTCATGTCCCTTAAAAGGTGAAGTTGATTACATCAGATCTTAATTCACCTCATACAGTTTGCAAGTTATTCCTTTCCTGAGTTGTGATATGGCTCACAATTTTCCCCTTTATAACACAGTGTTTACAATGGGTTCATAAACTTGTGTACCACATAGGGAAATAATTGTTTACAATATCTGCCTCGTTCCGGTATAAGCTACAAAAATCTCGGTTCTGAATATTGAAAGGGTATAGCAAGGTCACCTTTCCCAAGTAATTTGAGCACGATGTATTGAATACTTATTGTGCGACGCGGGTTCAAAACTCAAAATTTTCCACCGAATGTATAGCTCACTAGTCCTTTTGCCACCCAGAAATTTTGCAGATTTTACATCCAATTCTGAATCTGATTCTACCAGGAAAGGGTTGTATTCCTAACTTCTTACGTGTAGTTGGTGTGAATGAATTCCAAAAGTGTTTTTTTTTTTAATATTACTTGGACTAGAGTTTCACGGAAAGATCGTTTGGAAGTTTGGAAGCGTTTGGACGTTCCTAAGGTACGTCTAAAAACTTCAGGAGACAGAGCCTTCTCAGTTACCGCCCCCGAACTATGGAATGATCTGCCTCTTGAAACTAAGTGAAGTCCATCGGTCGCCGTGTTTAACTCGCGTTTAAAACTCATCTTTTCAGAATTGCTTATCGATAATTATTTCTATCTTAGAATTTATACTTAATTTAGTTTAAATTATTATATTTAGTTTTACTTTCATGACTGTAAAGCGATACAGAGCTTTCTATATACTCACTATATAAATAAAGTTATTGTATTGCACTGTACTTATTAGCTACTTAGGAAGTTTTGAAGAGCGTGGAAATGACAAAGGTCGATAATAAGGGAAAACGGAGTATAGTAAAGTAAGGAAAGCATTGGTCGAGTATATTTTTGGTTGGCTATTATGTAAGTTTCAGGAAACGAGCAAAATTTGTGCATAGCATCTATACAGCTTGAAACAAATGTTCAGCACCGTGTTCCTCTTAAACAGCAATAACGAAGACCACATAAGATGACGGACAGTACAAAGATAACGAATCTTGGATCTAGCCTGCAAGCTGTAGAGAATTAATCCGGAGAGGCCGACTGTCAGTATAGAATACACTTGATTTTATCCAACATTTAGTCAGGTACGGCCTGACTGACTTTTATCAGGTTTAGTTTCTTTCAGTCCCCCAGGCGGGCCATGGGACCAAAGACTTCTTCATGATAACACGAATATACCTTACTGATAGTCACCAGTTGAATCAACGTTTCCTGCCCTGGAAGGTTTCATACCTTCGAGTAATCATTTAAAACTGCCACTAAATCTCCAGTGCTTAGCAATACACACTGAATTTCGCAATTCTCAAGTGTTACAGCTTTCGTTAAAATTCTTAAATTCGGTTTCCATGACAGTTGTCTCCGCAAAAAGTTGTGTTGGCCAAACACTATGACTTGCTGAGATTCAATTCGTGGAAAAATCTAAGAGTGAAAATGGGATACGATATTTGCGTCGTCACAATTATATCGAGCAGAATTGTCCAGATAGAACTTTAAAAAAATCGAGGAAAATTTACTAGAAACACTTCTTACATGTAGAGTCGGTATTCGCGGCGAAGTCTTTGCCCTGAAACATGTTGCGCAGTTTGATTTCTTCAGGATAGAGGTCTGTTAGAAACAAAATTTTAGATCAGCCTCACGTTACCCTCGTGCTTGAACCATCCTCGTTCAACACTTATTCCTCGCAAATACCGCCACTCTTGATACCATGACAACCTGTTGGCTTAAAGGAGCTGCTACGTCATGTTTTGCATATCCTGAAAAGCTTAGCCTAAAGTTATCAAGTTCGTCGTTTGTAACCCGTGTCAATCTTCTCCATCCTTAACCATCTTTGTTCCTTTATGGTTTATTATCCCCTTGGTGTTTGTCCATCTTAGTAAATTACTATTTTCAGTTTTCCTTCAATTTCAAGGAAATTCTGGACGCGGTAAAAATAGCTCAAAATAACGTAACTGAGCTCCATTACGTTTCCTTCCATGTCGCTCAGCTTACAACTTGCTTTGTGGAAACATATGTCTACTCCACAGGGCATGCCGAATGCTTTCCTTCAGCGCTTGTTTCTACAGTCCCAAACTACAAATGTCGATTAGTGTTAGAGGAGCGCGAATTGCTGGAATGTTGCAGAAAGGTCAGGTATTGAAGACCAAAGGTTCCTTGGGCGGTCTCGTGAAGGAAAGTTCGTATCTTGTTCTAAGAAAACGTTCTACGGCGCCAGGCGTGTAATATCGCTTAGAACTGGTGTTTTTGCTTGTTGATAAATTCCTCTCATCTCTAGACTAGGGATTATCGAGCGAGGGACAAATTTATGCGAGGTGTTAGAAACGTGAACTTCACGGACTGCGTAATCAAATCGAACAATGACCATTCGCAACTCGAGTTTAGTGTTAACACCCGAATTAATTTCTGCGAGGGAAAACTAATTTCATTTTGTATTACCTTGCACAAATTCTAGAGTGGCCTGGACCAAGAAAAAAATATAATACCCGAAATGGCCAATGACAAGTCTGTAAAAGTTGGGCAACCTGACCGTTATTTGTACCCGATTTCTTAAAAGGTTCAAAGTCAATAGCTACATTGCTATGAATTTTAGTCTCTACTGATTTTTGTGATGCACTTCCCACCAAAATATTTTGGCCCTTATTCTTTGATGGCTGTGGTTTTCTTCTGATGTTGTCAGGCACTTTCTAGCTTTGACGTAATTCCGAAACAAGTAGACGTTTGGTAATTTCTTTTGGGCTAGCAATTTGCGGCGTTACCCAGGAGTTAAATATCAATTATTGAGATTTTTATAACCATAAAACCAAAACTTGCGTTTAATTCTTGCACTCCTTTTAAACTAGTTACTATCCGGAAAAATAAGGATTCAATCTGGCACGAAAACAGCCCACTCCACTAATTTTCAAGCTGGGATAAATGCATTTTTAAAGTAGTCAACGCATTCCAATTTCGTACATCGATTTAAAGCAACACCCTGATGAAGTTCCTATTCTTACGAGTGCTTAAAGCTGATACACTCTACTAGACGCAAACACAACGTGACACTTCAGCTAAATATATTTTTATTTCCAAGAGATTTAAGTATAAAGTAACCTCCCCCCCCCCCCACCCCACCAACCCCACCTCTCCCTTTCTGTCCTCATAAGTGTTTTCGTACAAGGAACCTTATTCAACCTGTGGCCGTTGTACAGCCGACTTTTGTCGCTTGTTCCCATGAAGCTTGTATTACAAATATGCTGGCAATACTAGCATATCAAATTAGCGACAGATGCAAAGTTTCTTAAGGTAGAAATCCCTGACGTTGCTATTAACTTCGGTATCATTGAGTAAACATACTGTCATTTTAGGTTTAAAACTGACGTTTCGAGTGTCAGTCCTCAAGGTAAGAAAGACGAAGTACTTTTTCTTGTGGGTTTGTGCATAAATGCATTAAGCATACTAGGTCAGGCCAAATCTTGATGTGATAATAAACTGACAGCAGATACGAAAGTAGTTTTTCAAATACTGAAGAAGTGCTCGGATAAGAATGTACTTCAATAGTGGAGGTTGACTAGTCAGTAGTTTTAAAATGCAGATATTCCCCAAAGTTAAGCAATAAAGGTAATAAAATTGACTCGAAAAGGATAATCATTTTAAGTTGCTTTACTGCAAAGCCACTTCCACCAACCCACATTTGACTTAAAGTAAGTTACAATTAAAACAGAGGCTTCGAGATGCTAACAGTTGACAAAATAGAATTGTGTTTCGAAATTTTCACACCCTTTCTGCTAAAAGGTAAAAAGTTAGTAATTCATTAAATTAATGCTTACTTCTCTAAAAAGTAACGTAAAAGACAACCATCTTAAAGCTATACTATAACCAGGATTTGTCATATCATCATTATTATTAAGTTTTTGCATCGCTTGAAAATATTTCAGTTGATGTCATCGCTAAACGATTTAACCAATTACTGACTTGGCAAACTGAGATCTATTTTTCCGAATCGAAAACACGGCATTCGAGTTTGCTAATATCATTGGTAAAGTTCTTCAGCAATTAAGGCAAATAATTTAGACATTGGGTAAATGCTTTGAAAGAAATAAAAAGTTACATGTTAGCTGCTAATTCTAAACGAATCATTAACCCTTTAACGGTCGATAAATTCATCCTAGCAAGACGGTATGAATCCTAACCTTTAGGTCGTTAACTTAATCAAACCTCAACTACCAAAAGGCAAAGTATTCTGTGATAGCATCTAAATAGTTTAACACATAACCATAACTGAAAAAAGTAGAGGTATGTTAGTATACTGTGATTTGAATGAAGTTTATATATTGCAACATGTTTTTTTTTACCAGAATTCATATTAATATGTACAGAGGTTGCTACCAGGTGTAAATTATTTACGAAGGCAATAATAAATTTCACTATGAATAATAAGGGAAATTCCTTATCGATATCTGTTACAGACAAACGTTCTTACGTCTATACAATAGACAACATTTCTCAGGGAATATTCTTATCGAATTGTTCACTGTATCAACAAATATGAACACCACTGTACGGTGCATTAAGCTACAAAAATATGTTCTTTTTTATATATATATAAAAACATCGAAAACAGACAACACTCATAGTCCCTAGAATAAGCAAGATTTCCCAAGAAAATAGTTTCCAAGAATAAGTCATTATTAATCAACCGAGGGTAAGCTTTAGCTCATAGAAACTACCCAACCTTATAGAAAGAAGCAGTCATTTTATACATGAAAATAATGCAGAGGGAAAGCAAGTTGATTCCAATTTAAGGAATCAAAGAAGCGGCCTCGAGCCTCGAAACGGAACTCCCACACAAAAAAGGTAGCAGAATATTCTCCCCCGTTAAACAATTCTGATATAGAACTGTAAGTTTACTTTTGTCTGAAACAACAGATGGTGCCGAAAATACCATTTCCAATATTTCGTTATCACCAAACCATCAGCTGACAAAATTCCATTATGTACACAAAACCTCTATAAATACAAAAACTACATGGAAAACAGCTGCTATTAAAGAACGTTTTAACTATTTTGAGCAATTTATACTATCAAAATATTTGTAATAGGGTTAATTAATGAAACTTGTTAAACAGATATATAAATATTCAATATAAATATTTTGGTGCAAATAAATAATATAACATTTATCAAGGTAGAAATTTCAGGGTATATGAAAGTACAAATATGAATGCATGTACATTTATGGCGCAAATATATTGAAAGTGCCCATTGCTTAAATATTCTGTATAAAAATTTTGGCGCCAATATATATTAGAAAATATATCAAGGTAGAAATCTTCAAGGTATGAATTATAGAAGTATGAATATGAATAAATGAATGGTTATGAGGTGAATGCATTGAAAGTGTTCTTACCCTCGCTGAACCAAACCAAACGCTAACCCTCATACATTAGATTGATTGAAGTACAAATTCATTCAATAATTTAAATACGAACAACAAAAACCATAAAAACATAATATTGTTAAGGACAGTTTTGGCTTCATTGCTAGAGGAAATGACACAAAATTTACGACCTTGAATGAAAGTAAACAACCACTACTATACATTACATTGCACCTGTTAAAAGAATTGTTTCTGGTGCTCAGTTAAGAGGCTTCATTATAAAAAGATTCTCTAATCCTACATGTAAGAAGATCGTGTTTCTTCTTTTTAAGAAGAGAATTGAATCTCATAGGTAGCTATGATCAAAAATTGCAAAATGTTAAAGCTATAAAAACGTAATATCCTAGAAAACAAAGCTATGTTTTGAACTTGTTTTGCACAGCGAACAAAACATTCAAGTAGCACAGACAGCCCAACATAAGACTGAGTTTTCTAGGATATTGTCAAGGCTGCAAAAGAAATGCAATGAGTGCTGAAGAACTGAATTAACACCAAAAAACGTTTTAAGAGTTATCTTACATCTAATAAAAACAAAGCGCCAAGGCATCAGTATAAGCCAGTTAAGCCCCTACTATAATTTTTCATGAACTACTTTGTACTGCTATTTGCAGTTTAATGATTAAAATGTTACCATCTCTTCTCATTGTGCCATTAAATTTTAATGCATTTATGATGATATATTTCATGACCAGATCAGAGTAAGATAGGTTGAAATAAATTTAAGATATTTGATATCTTTTGACCAAGAAAATGAATTTCAGTGGCCAAATGTTGCTCAACAAGAAAAAAAAACTAATAGAAGTGATAAAATTACTACCCAGGAAAAAACAATATCTCAACGATATTGGTCATATGTTTTTTTGGCGGTACCCTGCAAACGTATGGCTACAACGCCATTAAATACATAACTCTAATTTTAAATTACATGTAACAGCTGAAGCATTGATTTACTTCTAAAAATTGAACCATGTTGGCCTTTTGGAGGGTGTAAGAAGGTTTATGCCTCAATTATCATTGAGTATTGTAATCTAAAGGTTACAATTATGTTAACTGCCGATGACACCAGACTGTTTATCAGTGAAAGAATGCCACACCAAATCAAAGTTGTAGGGGCCATAAACCTTCCTTGTTTTCTTTAATCTAATCCTTTTATCTTTCTACACAAACTTTAAGTTCCATTTTTTCACAAGCAGCCTTGACATAAGATATGGACCACACTGTAATAATGTTAATTACTTATCAAATACTTGTAAAAACCTGTTTCTCTGTACATGGTCCAAGTTGTAGAGTCCTTGAAGTGAACCAGTCCCATTTCCCAATTCATGCTTTTCACGTGTGAAGTGTCCAGTTCTCACATTCCATGGAACCATGAGATTAGCGTCATGTTCAAAGGACATCTCTTGGTATTTCACAATGTTTTCAGGGATGCTTTCTTAAGTAAATGTTCTTAGAACCCAGCTAGGTACATGTGTATAACTTGAAAAGCTCTTCCGTTAGTGCAAGCGTGCCTTAATGTGTGAAACCCACTTTATGGAAATGTTGAGTGGTATGCAGAAGATAAACACAACACAATACTGTACAACAAAACACAACATAAAACCTGGCTGTTCAAACCATTCATTTCTACACATTAGAAGACTGTGTGAATGGAAATCTTTCTTGCCTTCATAAATCAGAGCACCAAAACTTCAGAATTTTCAAAACTGTCTCATCAGAGGAGAAACAATCAATATTACACTAAACTGTCAGCATTAAACTGTGATTGGAGGCTTTGTTTGCCAAGTTTTGCCATTATAGAAAAGAAATTTATTGTTATATCCATTCATATCTTTATTCCAAAAGGTTTTAGGTTCCTTTAAACCATAGTTGAATTATATACAGGTAACCAGTACAATCTGAAATGTGTATGATTGCTTTGGTTGCATAATCATTACTTGTGTGCTACAATGACTGAAGCTCAGCTATTCTCAAAGATCTAGTCCATTCAGTTTGCCCTTTGGAGAACCATTTGTTAGGAGTACAGTGTCAATATACAACACTGTAACAAAATGTTAAAGTCAAATTTTAAAACTTTGATTCAGGTACAGTCACATGTGCTATGTGACACCTCCTGTAAACCGACACAAAGTCTACATGTAGTTTTCAACCACACACTACACTGTCTTTTAAACCTTCCATAAGCATCACCTCACCTAACAGAACACTTGTTGTAGTCTCAAGCACGTCACTTACAGGATTCAAGTATGTTTATAGAGCAATTTTCCAATGACCTGTCAAGCTTAAGTGGTCATGTGGCCAACCATAACCAATAAGAACCTTCAGAAATAATTCAGAGTGGTCTTAGTCTTGCTTAGTACTGATTGCCTGTCAAAACAGCTTCTGGGCTCTGATTGGTTAGCATTTATAATCAGTTCGTCTCGGTAGTCATTAAGCACTAAATGAAGTAGGTCTTCATGGTCAAGTGAAAAGTGCTCTATAAAGTGTCTTCAGAAACAGGAACTCGAGAGTTTTGTTAATTGATTGATTAATTCAAAATTCAAATTCTCCTTGACACAGCTTTACTGTACCTGAATACCACATTTCATGAAAAAACCCTCAATGGCCTGACTAACCTTATAAAAGGGTCACAGTTCGTCCATAACTAAATGTGTTTTGACTCTAAGGAAGAATTTTATGGTGGTTTTGAAATAGAAATTCTCAAATAGTTCTGGAACATAACTGGAGATTGCAATGTAAAATTTTATCACATAGCTAGCTACTCATATCACCTGTCTACTTCAAAGAGAAACTCAGCAACTTAAATTTTCAACACATGGCACAAGTGTTTGTGCCACATGATTAAATTACTTTTTTCTAACAAAACAGTGATCATTTAGAACAGACAAATGAACCATGTGCCAACAAATCTTGGGTGTTAGCCCACTAGAAAGAGTAACTGACCAAGCTGGGTTAACTATTTTTACCTCCGGACGATTCTATTTCAAGATAAACCTGGAAATGTATTTTAGTACGACAACTAACTTTAACTTGAAACTTTGGGTGTGTATGTCTAAAACAAACCTTCTTATGATGAGTGAGTAAGTTCTTAATATTAATTTTTAAAAGTAACAACATTGAAACATTTTATAGTTCTGTAGACCCAAATAAATTACCTTGAATTGATGTCTTTGATCTAATGGATGTCTTTTTCAGCAAAATGCTGTGTTCACAGTTATTTCTTAAGTTAAATCTCGTAACTTTGCTTGACACTAAAATTCAAAAACTCAGCATCTATGTTTTAATCACTAACTATACAAATTCCAGGAATAAAGAATTGTGAAAATAAGTGCCGACAGTATGTTCTGATTACAGGCAGGAGTACTGCATTAGGTGCTCACAAGGTTTCCACAGAAAGCTTTGAATGATGAAGATGTCGCACACGCAGATGGTGGCTCAAAACGTCAATATTCAAAAGCAACATGTCAGTTTAGCAAACAGCATGCTTTTGTTAAAGTTTGTTCTTGGTTGACGCTTGTCTCTGGTTCCTCTTAATGAATGGTCTAGTTTAACTACACACTCCTGATTTAAAGAAACATGCATAAAATTCCACTAAATCACTAAAGAACTACAAATATGTACATGCTTTCACCATCTACCTTTGAAATAGTGAACATTTGCGTACTCTTAATTTGACAGTAAAAAAACACATCCAAAGATATGCAACAACAATTGTTGAGATCAACATGTTTAAAGCTATAGTACAACACATATTTGTTAATGTTTAAGAACTATCCTAAAAGCCAGGTTTTATGAACACAAACGATGTACAATGTCACAAGTACAACGACACAAACAAACAAGCAGACCACAAAATGTAAAGCCTTGTCTCAAATTAAGATTTTAAAAATCACAGGAAGTCGACAGTAACTTGGCTATCATCAACCACGGTCCTGAAAAATTTGTAAAAAAAAACAATGTTAGTAAAATAAGCACCAATCTTTGTTTAAATTTGCCAATGTTGCACAAATAAATGTTGGTCTCCCCACTTTACGAAGAAATCAACATCTCACTGTATTTGCAGTAGACACATGTACACATTGCAGACCTATTTTTGCTAGCTAGGTTACCTATGAAATTTTCGGCGACAAGCCAGGGCATGCTCATTCTTCTCAAAAGTCACCAATGCCTTGTGCTTTGTTGTAGACATTTTCAGTTGCTATGGAAGAATGAAAAAAGTTACATATAACTTCAATTATTTTGTTAAGGGTCACTACTAGGGGTGGGGGGTTGGGCTGATAACTGGCAGGAATATAATTTGCATTTCAAGTAATATGCGGGTTTACATTTGGGAGTGTTGTTTGGTATGACAAAATTTAGTAGTATACAAGACAAGTATGGCAATGGTAAAACTCTCTAACATAACACACAAGTTGTTATAAACATCTCAAGTGCATTCTGACAACATGTGAAACAAAGTTCCACTGACGGTGGGCTAATAATCGGAAAAAGTAATGTTGCTCTTAAAGGACTAAATCTAAGGGCATGGACTTGCTTTTCATCAAAAGACTTTTGAGGTCAGATCAGGTTCTGTCCTTTGACAAAAGGACAGGGGTTTTTTTTAGGGGAAAGGGACTTATTTTCAGTAGGGGATGGGGTTATATCATGGTATTTTCGGGTAGCTTTCCAGGGTTGTCACAAAGTTAGTAAGCAGTTGATTTTGCCATCTCTTTCTAAACAGTCGGATGAATAGATCAGCAGAGTACCCAGTCAAAATCATGAAGTAGATAGTGATATTTGTGAGCATTCGCCTTCCTTTGACAACCTTGGGTTTTCTATCAAAGAATATCCTATACCACTCATGTAAACGCTGTGACAGTATCTACCTGAATTGGACCAATTCCCTGTAGCAGTTCCTTCAGTCTGCTTGGTGTTATCGCCTCAGGTAAGGAACCAATCACAACGCGGTTTGAAGGCTTGCCACTGCTTGATGCCTTGGTTACCACAACACGGTTTGCTTTTGAGTCAGGCGTGGAACTAGTTGTCTTACTCTTACTTTCAGAAGGACCAACCACAATGCGCTGTAAAAGCAATAATAATAATAATAATAATAATAATAATAATAATAATAATAATAATATTAATAATAATATAATTCTTGTGCAATTACCAAGGCTTCTTAGCAGTACAAAGTGTGATAATGCTTTCAAAAACCCCTCAATGTATTTACTTGTAAACTGGTCTGAGGGGATAGAAATTCAATTCTGACTGAAAATCCTGAAAGAGTCACTGTAATCATTAATGCGACTTATTTTTTGGTTGATACAACTTCTGATTCCAGTACCTTCCTATTTAAATTACAGAGCTTAAGCTCTTTCATGCGCCATTAAAGAGGGATTGAAGGACAGAATGAGCAGCTGTCAACTGATAATCCAGTCATTAGATTCTGTCGACTGACCTTGGAGGAACTATTTTCAGAATGTCGTGACTCCCTGCTTTCCCGTCTGTGAGATGATCGATCTCTGCTTCGACTTCTTCTATGACCTTCCTTTGGCTTCTCTCTGTCCCTTGTTCGGTCTCGTTCCCTCTCTTTTGCTTTGTCCCGGTCCCCTCTGTCTCTATCTCTGTCTCTCTCTCTTGGTCTGTCATGACGTGTTTCACGGGAGTCCCTTTGTTCACGTGGTTCTCTCTCTCTAGGTTTTTCTCTTTCGTTCCTCTCACGGTTCCTGTAGGCTTCTCTGTTTCTGTCTGGTCGTTCTCTACCATAAACAGTAGACCAGGAACATAAAGTACAAAATATTAACTACATAATCCAAATGGGCATACTGCAGCTGATTTGGGTTGTTTCAGAGATAGAAAACTTAAACAGTTGCACAACTAGTACTGTGTAGTTTGTAAATCTTCCAGCTGACATTTAGAACCACACCAATGTGATCTGATAGATTGTTTCAAATTTCATTGTTTTGCTAGCTTCAATGAGAACTTATTTAACTAGAAAACAGGTTAGGAAAATTACAACAACAGATTTTGAATTCCTAAAACTTTGTTGACAAGCCAAAATAAACATCAATTTGTCCAAACCTTGTCCTTTCTCTTTCACGAGATCTGTCTGCAGGTCTTTCCTTGTCACGTTCCCTGCGGGCATCCATTCGTCTTGGATTGGGAACTGGCTTAGCAGCACGAACGGGTGACCTTGGCTGAGGAGTACGTGGCGATACAGATCTTGAAAACGATCTTGACCTGGAAGAAGACCTAAATAGGTATTTCAAGATGAATAGTATGAACTTTTCAACCAAGTTAAATTGCTCCAAGTCTGAGAATTTGTCTAGAATTTGACACTACTCCAGATACTGAAAACTTGTTTTGATTCTTACATGTCTAGCAGGTCAACAAGGAATTTATTCTTTTAAGCCAATAAATTACCTGGATCGTGACCGTGATAATGATAAGGAGCGTGAACGAGTCCAAGACCTCCCAGGTGATCTTGAGTAGGAGCGTGATGCTGATCTTGATGGTGACCTCGAGGCACTGCTGAAGTCACTCTCTGCACTGTCGGCACTGTAACGTCGACGCTTCTTTGATTTGTGACTCTGAGGAGAGAAGTTTAAACTTGACAATAAAGTCCTTTGAAATTGATCACATCAAAAATTAAATTTGTCTAAGCATTTATGTACTGTGTGTACAACACACTCTGATCTGACTCAACCACTAGCTTTTGTTTAGCTATTCAACTCAAAACAGTCTTGTCTTCATAACTCACCTTTGGGTGTTTATCCAGACCATATGTAGCAGCATAAGCTTCCCTTTGTTGTTGCATCAATTGCTGCCACTCTGCTCCGTACATAGCAGCATAATCATATGGATACTGCTGGCCATAAGAATACTGCTGCTGCCGAGCTGCTGCTGCTGCAGCAACTGCTGCAGCAGCTAATCCAGCACCTTGTGCTGCAGCCATCGCTGCAGCTGCTCCAGCTGCATTGTACCCTGGTGGAGGCATTCCAGCTCGCATTGCTGAATTAGCGGCTTCCATATTAGAAACTGTCACACGATTACCAATGACAATTCGATCAGGTTCAGACATGGGAACCTCTGGATGTTGGTTCATTACTGGTGGTCGCATTCCAGGCTGCATGGCACCTGGATGCATTGGGCCTCCAGGAGGTACTGCTGTTGGAGGCATCCCAGGTGAAGGTCTCCTAGGTGGCATGGCTGGGTGCTGCTGCCCTGGTAAGGGGCTAGGTACCCCTGGTCCACTACTGGGAGGTCCTGCACCTGGTCCCCCTGGTGTTGGGGCACGACCAGGTAATGGACCACGAGGTGGAATCATGCTTGGTGCCCCCGGAGGAGGCCCCTAAAAAGGGACAAATTATTGCAAAATAAAGCAGATATTTGATATGGTACAATTGGTGTGAAGAAAAAAATTCAGGGTCCGAAATTAACTTTTTTAGGCAGGCGCCAACTGGCGACTGAAATTTTTTTTTAGTCGCCAAATGGAAAAATTTGGTCGCCAAAAAGTCTCAATAAAATTTTCCTTTGCAGCGAAACACAAACCAAAATTTTTGGTCGCCAGATGGAAAATTCTGCTCGCTAATTTTTCTCTTAAGAATCGGAACGAGGAGAATGCGTTTGGGGCCGCAATGATGGCAATTTTTCCGCTAACTGATCGTAGCTGTGAAACGTTGTGGTAGAGTTATAATAACAGGAAAATCAGTTTTATACTTCAAAAGCAGCGGAAAGGTAAAAAGTAAGTGACCAATTGGCAGGCCGCTTTGAATTTTATTTTAATTGATTTGGCTGAAAATCTAAGTTTGTGTAATTATCGTGGTTTGAAATAGTTAATCGCCCACTGGTGACCAGCTGTGAAATTCTGGTCGCCGGTGCAAAATTTTTAGTCGCATTGGCGACCAGGAAAGCGCAATTTCGGACCCCGAAATTAATAATAATTGGCATGGAGACGATGCTAGAAACAAGCCCTCCTCAAGCAATTATCACATGGTTCCTGATAAGTGCCAGCTGCCAGCTGAAAAACTAGCTACTTTAATTTCTGAGCCATCTACTTTTTGCGAAATAATGCTTGTGTAAGTTGTAAAGTTTTAGGAATATGACAGAAGCTCGACTGTCTAGTCAAGGCCGTAGCTAGAAAGCTGCCATGGGATCAGGGTGTGGTGAATGTTTTCAATAATGCTAGCACTGTAGCATAAAAATTGAGAAAAGTCTTTGTACTTACTCCTGTAATATTCTTAGCATTTTGAACTTTTCCAAAATTGTTTTTTTTTTTTAGGAAATATCTTCAGGAGAATGTGTAAAATAGCATTTCAGGGCCTCTCAATTTCAAAATTTTCTGGGGAGCATGCTTCCAGACCTTCCTAGAGACTTGCCCCTTAATTTTGAATCGGTGTCAGTCATCAAGTATGAATCAAGCCCTCCACTCCCTAACTTAACAAGAACCCTGGTATCTAGTATATTTCTGATCAACCAGCAAATATCTTACCCTAGGTTGTGACATTGCATTGACACCTGGACCCATTCCACCATGGGGTGGCCTCATTTCATTTTCTGGAAAGTGGCCAGGCCCAGATCTTGGACCATGTCCTTGTCCAGGACCTTGCCCAGGGCCTGGCACAGGACTGGGACCACCTGGGCCCATAGGTCTTGGGCCTGGTTCAGGTCCCATTCCAGGCCTGGGTCCCTGTTCTGGACCCATATGAGGACCTCTGACTGGAGGTGGTCCTCGAGGACCAAAATCTCCTCCAGGGCCTGGCGGAAAAGCACCCTCGGGGCGCATGGGACCGGCCTGGGAAACTGGCATAGGAGGTCCTGGCATTTCGGGTCTTGGAGGACCTGGATGTGGCCCTCGCATGGGAGGTGGACCTGAAAAAAAATGACAAAACAATATAAGGCCCTGTTCGAGTGTATCGTCTACAATACAACACAAAAGCTTATGATGAAACAATGCCAAATTGGAATTTCACCCGCTATAGACAGAATTCTGTATCTCTTGGGTAGGCTAGTAAAAACATTCCTGGCAAGAATTTTGTAATCTTGAAATCTCAATCTTTGAGGATCTTGAGACTTACTAACACACTGGGTATTTCCTGAGTCACAAAGAGCATATTTACATCACCTTGAGTACGTGAAGGAATACTCAGACTCACTTTGAACAAAAAGGTTTCAGTTAAAATGTTCCTTACCCTCTGGCATTCCTCTTCCTCCTGGAGGAGGTCTGAAGTGTGGGTTGATGTGAATATTCTTTCCCTGTGGTGGCCCTGGAAAGAAGATTCAGGCATTTTCCTTTCAATATGAACCTGATATGTTGTAATGTGCATCACTGAAGTATGCATTAGGACAAAATGAAAGGGAAAACGAGCGACAAGCATAACATGAGATATACTTGTGGTTACAGAGATGAAAGCATACATCTCTTTGCACAGGGCATCACTGATTACCATCAACTTAGAATTTGGGTGCATGTAGCTCATTGGTTTATCCTTGTCTTACAGCAGAGAGAAGGGCATTCCATTTCAAACAAAAAGACTTATCCCTTAGTTAATGCAGCATCCAACTCCAGTTGACCTCCACTCTTGGCCATCTCTATAAAACGCCAATCGAAAGATTTCTCATCCCAACCATGCAATGATCATACCATATTTACCCATGTATAAGTCAACCTTTAATGACCTAAAACTCAACCCTAAAAATCACAATCAACTTATACATAAGTCATACACAAAGAGCCGACCAGACAGGCCCAAACGTTAACTCAATTAGCATAACAATTGACCAAAATCTACATGAAAAGCAAGGTAACCAAAACAGTTCAAACTGCGTTTGTGTTTAGTCAGCTAGCAAGGTACTTCTTTGAGAACACTTAATTTTGAAATGATAAAATTGAATTGGTTAAAATTCAAACCTACTGGAGTTGCTTACAAGTGCATGTTCTTATTTGCAGAGCAGACATTATCTCCTAAGGAGCACGTTGTTTATTGTATTGCTCAAGTTTCATTTTCAGTAAGCTATCGCAGTAACTAGATAACCTGGCAAAACCCTTTGTTCGGTTACAACGTTCTCCAAGATGCTGGGTTTCTAATCGAGCCGTTTTTCAGTATTCCTTTGTTCTACTAAAAGCTCGTTTCTACCTCAACATCAAGAGAAAGGTTAGTTTAACACAAGCAAATTTGACCTTCAATGCAGCTTATTTAAAAATATGGAAAAAATTCCTCAAGTAAACTAGAGTGCTTGTGTATGTATGGATGACAAATGCTAATAAACTTTACAGTTGTATCTTTCTCCACATTTTTGTCCCCTGTGCCTGCAAAACATTCTCAGAGACAAGAGAATAGCTTTTTGGAGAAATTTAACGATCTGAATTTTTACTTCTTGGCCAGAAATTAAGAAAATCGGATTTTAGGCCTTGAAAATGAGGGGTCCACTTATACATGAGCTCAACTTATACACGGGTAGACACAGTATGTTAAACTCTTATTCAAACCGCCCAACAATGACCGACACTGAATTCTGCTTCAGGGTGGCAATTGTAGAGAGGTTTACCTGTATAACACAGCAAATCACTAAAACACAGTAACCTTAAACTAACAGCAGCCCTTACAATGGCAGATCTACAAACAAACATACTTGGTGGGAGGAATGGTCCATCTGGTGGTCCAGGCATTGGGCCAGGAAGCGGTCCATTGGGTCCTGGCGGAAAGCGTGGTCTGGGACCAAATCCAGGGCCATGATCCATCCCCGGACCAGGTCCAGGTCCCATTCCAGGTCTTGGGCCATGCATGAAGGGATCTGGTCCTCTTGGAGGAAAAGGGGGATGCATTCCTGGTCGAATCATTCCTGGTGGTGGTGGTCCCCTACAATAAAACAGAAAATAATTATCAAGTGACTAATGAGTATTGACATATTCACTTGACGAGAGGTTAGTGTCTATCACAAGAAATCCTCGAACCAAACTAAACATCTGGTATCATGTACATACATCATTGGTCCTCCTCTACCACGACCCCTTCCTGCATCTCTCCTGTTCCAGTTTCTGTCGTCATGTTTTTTGAAGTCTCTCTCTAACAATGAAAGAAAAACAAAAGAATTTATGAACAAATCATTGTCAATGTCAGAGAGACAAACAAATAAGTCCTTTGAAAGTTTCAAACTACACACTACATTTTGAAACTTTTTCCCATTCAAGGTACAGTTGATGATCAAACAACTGATTTTCACTGTCACAGCAAATATCGTTCCTGTATCAATGTGTAAAATACACTTTCATAATGTGAGGATTATCAACAACATTTCTAAAGAGGAGTAAGCTGGGCCAAAAATCTTTGAACAGCCATTCATTCAAGTCTTCTTCCACTTACTTTGTTCCTGTTTCTCAAACTTCTGTTGTTCTTTTGGCCGCTCAGACTTGAAACGTTGTCTCTCCTTTTTTCCTTCATCTTCACTGTCACTATCATTTTTCTCTTCCTTTTTACTGGAGGCAGCGTTAGGTTCCTTTTTCTCTTCAGCTGTGATGAAACACAATGTCTCCAGTCAAGTGTGAAAATTATAAATCTGCCATTTCGTTGAAAGTACACGTACTTACAAGTAACAAGAGTAGCACCTTAGGTTACTGCAGACCCTCAGGGGACGATTTTGTCCAAAATTTAAGACCGCTACTTTTAATTATCTGAAATTTCTAAAAAAAAATTTCAAAACCTAAAACATGATCAAGTTACCCACAAAAATGTGATTTTTGAAAACAAGTCAACAATATGCAAATTGTGATAAGCCAATAGCCCAGATTCCTATTCTTGGTTTTGGACTGGAACTAGCTTGCAACTGAGGCTAACACCTGGAGTCTTTTCAAACAAAAACGTCATAAATCTCTTTTTAACGATATTCCCTGCATAAGCCTCCGTTGCAAGCTACTGGTAGTTCCAGTCCCAATACTGAGATTACAAAAATGGTGTATTAGAATGTGTCAACCACTCAATTTTTGTGGCAATCTCATCCGCGGACTCGTGTTTCACTTCTTTTGTTTATCCCTTGCATCTTGTAATTTCTCATACACAGATCTTGGCTTTTGTTGATTGTATTTTTCTCTTAAGTAATAGACTAGGTGATTTTGCATGGTCTTTGCATTTACAAATTTGAACGCAAGTGCAAATCACAAACGAATTTCGTTGCTGCTCTATTCTGGCAAGCAAGGTGATTGCCAATGATATATGGTTTACCACAATTTTCTTCAAAAAAGCAGTGTGCAAAGAAAGTATTTTCCAGAAGGCACCCCTGAAGGCCTACAGTGACCTTAACTGTGCTGTAAGACTAAAAATAATTATAGTGACTGTTGTACCTTTTTGTGGTGTCTTCTTGCTGTTCTCAGCTGCACCTTCAGAAAGCCCTTTGATTTCTTTGTCAATTTCATCCAACTCATCATCACCATGTATGCTCACAGCATCCAAATCAACATTGTTTGCACTACAAAATTACATCAAAACTAGGTTAAACAATGGCATATAAGTTTCTGTCCATCCATAATTACCAATTAGTGGAAATTTCTGGATAGACAGAAAGGCAGATGCATGGCCAGCAGGTCAAGCAGGAAGAATTAGAAAGGAGGTCAAGGAAGGTAGAAAATACACATGTTAAGACTGATTTGGTTTTCAACTTACCTGTCACCTTCATCATCACTTTTCAACAGATTTTCCTAAAAAGGTAAATAAATTTGACTTATAAAACATTCTGAAAAAATGGACAAAAATTAATGATGACATTTTCATGTTTGCTCAATGTAAATTTCAATGTCCATTTTCTATTTGAAGAAATGCAGATTGACGTTTGATTGTTCAGTTTTGGAGATAACTTTGCTTAAGGAAAATGGACCCTGTGTTTAATACAAAGAAAAAAATGCAATTTGCACCACACTTTTTACATGACTCTTTGTGTGCAAACATTTTTAAATTGCATTCTGTTTTTAGCAAATTTTATCATTGTTTTCTTTGTATTTGTGCCTGTTAGGAATTCTTAGTTCATATTAAAATTCATACCATGTTTATACACTCAATTGACTTTGTAATGGCATTGAGCAAATGTCGAAACATCATTATAAATGTTCAAATCAAAATGGTTTTAGTTGACTTCTATCTTATCCGAGCAATGTTTTATGGTGAAATTATGAAGTAAATCTCTTCTATGAAAGGTCAGATTAAAAAATAAAACTACCCACTACTAAAGTTACAGTACAAAAATACATATCAACATAACTAAGCACATCATGTGTCTTTGTTATGGAATGCGACACACAAGACCTCACTAGAACTATGCAACATGCCATTTTCATTTAGTAATACTTATTTCTCAAACACTTAATTTTGTTTATACCTCGTCAAGATCTTCCAAGTCATCTTCGGCCTTTTTTGACTGAAGAAAAACAAAAAGGTTCAGAAAACAGTTATCTACATTGCAAACATTTGATAAGTACTAGCAAAATGGAGATTTTCCATTGTTTGGCACCAGTCAATAATGGGTTATTTTCTTTTCACTTGTTTGGTCACATTGGCTTTTAGAGTTCAACAGCTCTAGAAAGCTACATATTTACATTTTACATTTATATTTACATATTTTGAACTACCTTTTTGGCAGCTGGCCCTTTCGCTTCTCCATCAGCAGCCTTGGAATTGTCTTTTCTAAAATAAACAAATTTTAGTTTAACTACTGACAAAAAATTACACACTTACACACATTGTTGAGCTCAGAAAGTAATATCTTTATATGTTTAACACCACAGAGTTCCCGTTAATGCACAGTTGTTTTGGCAAAGTGTGTCCTTGGGATGCAGGAAAAAGTTCCAAGACTTTTAGCACATAGGCAAAGGACCCCTAAAGAGCAAAAAGAACCCCCAACTCCTTGGAACTGGGGGTCCCAAGGACCCTTAACTATCAAAACTAGTGGGAACTCTGCAACAGTAACCAAAGTTTCATGAGGAAAAATCAAATTCATTCCTGTGCATTGGAAAAGCAACTGGATAATTTGTACCAAAGGTACAAGTGCAGTAAGTAGGTAAATGTATGTTAAACACAAGCCTGAGCCCTGAGTAGAAGGGTAGCAACACCACATTGTATGCACGTAACTGCAAGTAACTGCAAGCATCTTGTAGTAGCCTAGCGGTTTAATTTCTTGTTAGACTCTGACTCATGTATACTGCTGACAACTCAATATTAATGGTGTGTGTCTCCCTCTGCTCAGGAGTTTAAATGGGTACCCGCAAAACCTTATGAAAGTATGAGGGCTGATTTGCCATGGAATAACATACCACCTTTAGGGTGTGGCAATTCTTCTAGTCACTATCATAATGGAAACAACCACATCGATCTATGTATCATATTGGCATAAGACCTCACCATCTTTGCTTGACGGAAAGCTATCTTGACCCAGACAGAATTTTTTCCAAAAATGTGCAAACAAGTGCAAAAAGTCCAGGTTAGTGTTTGAAATATAATTATTTGTAGTTAATTAACTGAGACTGAGGTCAACCAGAGCCAGAAAAAAGAAAATAGGCCTAAAATTCAACATAAGGCAGTTCTGCACCCATGCCTTCAATTGGCTTAAAAAACTCACACCACTTTTTCTTCCAAAGGAAAAACCTAAACCAATTGCGTCTCGTTCGTTTTCCCATGCTTTGCATCAGCTACATGTATTTGCTTCAAGTTTTGATTGGTTCACCGGATCATCAGCAACCTTTATGATTGGCTAGAGTGATAACTTTGGGTTTAGTTTTTCGCTCTACTATCTCTTTGGTGCTTGTCTAACTTGGTTAACTATCACTCTAAGGTCTTCAATTTGAAGGAGCAGGAATGGCACAGAGTGGTGAGAGCACGTGCCTGCCACCTTTGTGGCCCGGGTCGATTCTGCCCAAGTCAATTCCAGCCTAGTGCCATATATGGGTCAAATTTGTTGTTGGTTCTCCCCTTGCTCGCCTGGGTTTTCTTTGGATAGTCGGGTTTTCCTCCCTGCAGGATAGAGGATAGAGGAACCATACAAAAACCAGCTAAGGTTCATGTGGCTGCCTCTCTAAATTTTGTAATCTATTATCTTTTATTTAAGGAAACCTAGCACAACGAAAAAAAAATACACTTTAGACATATCACAACACAGATCTTCATCATAACACTTCAACACCATCCATCAAAAGCTTCTTACTTTGTCTTATCAGGTGTTACAGTCTTCTTTTGTTTCACTCCCTCTTTACTTGGTTGTCGGTGAAGTTGCTGCTTCATAGGTCTCCTCCCCCTCCCCCTGTCGTTCCATGGGGGTGGCCCATCAAGCTCTCCTGGAGGGAATCTTGGTCTCATGGGTCCTGGCATCCCCATTGGCCCATGGGGGCCATGAGGACCATGAGGACCAGGCATGTGACCACGTATCATGGGCCCAAGAGGTCCACGGGGGTGTAGGCCTGGGGGACCCATCATCATAGGACCTGGTGGTCTTGGCATAGGACCTCCTGGGGGCATGCGAGGCCCATGTGGGCCACCGGGGCCAAAGGGAGGGAATGGTTGTGGTCCGTGATGTCTGAATGGTGGCCTGGGACCTCGTCTTCCGTGTTCTGAGTAAAAATAATTATTACATAAGTGTAAGCTCAAGGAATTCATTAAACTTCAAAATAAACTGTAAAACGATATGAAGGCTACTCAATGAAACACCTTATAAACATGCAATTTCGGAGGGCAATGCCTATAAGTAGCTACTGTATACAAAATACTATTGACTAATAACTTACCAAAGTCAACTCCGAGGCTTCCAAGTTCATCTGTCAAAAAAATAAATAAATAAATAAAATAAGCACATAGTGATTAGTATGATCATGCTCTACATAGTAAAATAACCCTTATATCATGTAGAATTTGATATTCTGTGAAGCTCTGTCCAGTGGAGCACTTGTGCAGATAAACATGTTTATTTATTCAAAATTGGCCAAAACTTTTCAAAAAAGTAAAAAGCTTGAGGGTTTTCCCTTAGCAGGGATGGACACTCCTGGATTTGATTAATTTGAGTGTTTTAAGTGAAGTAGCAATCTACATAGCAACTACGCAAAGGATGGCTGCTTTTGAAGGAGAATCCAATGCATCTTTTCGGCGATATGGCGGCCGTTTTGAATTCTATTGTTTGAAATAGCTATTATGGGATGCTCAGGAGGCAAATTAGTATGTATTTGCCCCTTGAGCATCCCATATGGCCATTTGAAACAATAGACTTCAAAATGGCTGCCGTATTGCCAAAAAGGCCCATTGATGACTTGCTTGCTTGAAAAAAGTCCTGTCCAGTTGTCAGGGCAAAGTAGATTTTCCTTCTGGGCAAGTAACTTTGACTTCTCACTTGCCTGATGGGCAAGGGATCAGGCAAATCATTTGCCAATTAAATCACTAAGAGAGCAAAATAGGACTTGCCCAGGGCAAGCAAAATTTGATAGCTACTTGTCCCAAGGACAAGCTGGAATTCAAGTTTTTTTCAAACCCTGCTGGCAGTGGCATGGACATATAAAATAGGAAACAGATTATTATTATTATTTCTGAACCTTGGCACCAATCTTAGCATCTTGTTTATCCTGGCTATGATTCTACAGAGCAAGCAGTAAATTATGTAATTATTCAATAATTGGGTTCATGCATGTATTTCCAATCAGTGACTCAGTCTGCCTGCTGTAGCATACAAGCTTTATAAAGTACACAAATTTACAACCCTGCAATATAGATTACACTAAGGGATATTCAAAATAAGCCACTGGGAATTTTCTCCGACAGAAAATTTGTTTTTGCTCATCTCATGAACTGACAAGTTTAACCTGGGTATGAGCACACTCAAGTCCGCACTGATGACAGCTTAAATACAAATGTATAATATTGATATAAATAGATATAATCGAAAATATACATGTACCCTGAATTATATTTCATTGTAAAATAATTTCCGATATGACGACCACCTTAGCTCTTACTGCATTTAACTATGATCGGCTGTAAACTTCCAATTTATAAATACTGTACATTAAGTAAAAAGGCAAAATAAACAGAATGAATGAATGAATGCAAGCGAGAAACAAGAAGGCAACCGTTCTAAAAATACAAATTTACCCAGCGGGCCCTTTCGGGACAAAGAAACATCGTTCTATTTGCAACCATTTGCATAAATGCAGCTAAAACAGCCTTCCGATATTTCTATTGGCACCCCGCAAGCTATAACGTAGCACTAGCTTCTTCGAGACATAAAAAAATCGTGCTGAAAATCGAACACGAGGTGGTTCTTTGCCGAAGCACGCTTTGTGATGAAAAACGCCGCAAGACCTTAGAACTTACCTTCGTGGATTTCTGAAAAATCCATCTTTCAGTTGAAGAGAAACAATGAAATGTCCTCTACTATGCTTGAAGCATCTAAAAATCGTTACAGTTGCAGCAACGAGGTTTATATTCTTCGCAAAATGGAGTGATTTTGATATTCACGACAACCACAGCCCCGCCATTTCTGAAAGGTCGATTTGTTCGAACGTACGGGAAGGCGAGGTTACCGGTGAACATGGAAGCGAGGTTCCGTTCCTTGCGGGATCGGGTGGGTGGGGAAGAGAACTGGCAAGGAAAAGTAACAAGTTTACGTCTTAACTTCTTGTAAGCTGGGATTAAGACATCCAATTATCCTCCTTGCTTGCGTTAATGAGAATAATGATTGTCACATCATAACAGTTAGGAGACAACATAACTAAAGAAACATAGTCAGCAATTTTTTGGACAATTCTGTCCAAGGGAGAAAGGTGCAATGAGGTTAACCCTATGTAAAGCATCAACCCGTAATACAAGGCGAGACCACGACACCGGGAACTACGTGCCCTGCTCTTTTCTATAAGTTAGTGGGTTCTTTAACGTCCCCTGCTATCCACGTAACATTGAAGATGTAGGAGACGGGGCGTACGGTTTATAGTCCTTATCCGAGAAGACTTGAACGTCTAACCATTTGCAGATGTAATTACAAAGGCAGCCAGGAGCCCATGAGGCAGCACATTCTCCTCAGTTATTTTGAAACCCTGAGTGTTGGTCCGGTCTGGGGTTCGAACCCTCGACCTCCCGCACGCGCGCAGCAGACTGGCGCTCTACCAACTCTGAACTGAGCTAATCAGGCGGCAGTTAAAAATATGAAACAGTTGTATCAACAAAATTGAATAAGTTTGCTTTTTCAATTTCTTGGTGTTCCAAAATTGTTAATGTGACGCCAGTTAAGCCAGTGCTAGCAAAAAAATCTGAGATTAAGACATGTGTTTTCTGTTTTTCACCTTGTGAAAAAACGGGACATTTCCCGCGGCTGGTCCCGAACGTTGGCCGTCGATTTAGCATGCCCGAAAGGAATTTTGGTCTGTTACATTCCCCTCGCAACTGTTTAATGATGGCCGTCGATCATTGGAAAACAATTTAGCATTTTCCTCGCTTTCCAGTAGTTTTTGGTCATTTTACCAGTGTGGTAGTTAAGGAGGACCATCCATGAATACTGCAATAGCAAAGAAAACGCAGGAAACGTTAGGGAAGGTCATTAAGAAACCTCCCCTAACCGAGAAATTGCTGAGCAAGCCTCCATTCCGATTTCTTCATGACATCATTACCGAGGTACAGTGATTATTTTTACAAAAGTGTACTTTATTGGTCCTGAGAGTTTTTTTCTAAATCTCTGAGATTGCCTCAATTCTCTAGGTTGTCAAAAATACTGGTTTTCTCAAAGGCTTGTACACGGCTGATGAAATGGACTCAGCTAAAGTCAAGGTAAGCCAGCTATAAGTTTCGTCACTGAAAGCAATTGGTATAATTTTACCCCATCTCTTTCTTTATCCCTCCTTTGATGAATGATCTCTTGAGGTAATCGAACGATTGTTTCTTTTGAAGGAAAAAGAAGCAAAGATCCTTTTCCTGCAAAAAGCAATCGACGTTGTAGGTAAGACAGTTCGTGTCCTGCTGTTGTGTGTTGCTAAGAAACAGCGCTAACACTTCGTCGAATGGTTTTAGGGTCAAAATCCTTTTCGTCGCGAAACCTGTGAATTATAAATCATCTAGAATTAGATAGGAATAATTCTGCATGAATGTGATTTGACCGTGTCTTACAATGCAGCCCAAAAGACACGATTATTTCGACGAGAAAGCTTGGCGAATCTCGATCATATTTAGTCCCAAATACGAATTTCTTTAATGTCGCTTATTTTAGCTTATTTTATAAGCTTATATATTTTACAGTTAAAAGGATACCTGTAGATAAGTGGTTCTTGTTTTCATTTAGGCTAATTTTTTCCGGTTAGTGTCTGTGTATCGAATTTTGCAATTTGGTACAATTACGAAAATATTCTTGTATTGCAACCTCCATGTAGGATATTTTACGTTCGGACAGATGACAAACTGCAAATGATTCAAGCCTAATTCAGGTTGTTCCCACATTGAGTATAATTAAATCTCAAGTATACCTTAACTATCCAGTTTTGTCCGGATTTAATGTTCACGACGCTATATTAACAGGCAGGATTTGTTAGCGTAGTATTGTAATTTTCAATTAAACCTCAAATTTTATTAGTTTCTAATTTGATTCTAAGTAAGCTAGCCTGTTTTGTGTGATTTTGTGTTTTAAATACTGTCGCACTTTATTTCATTATTACAACTTAGTTATGGTGATTCTTGCAGATACATTTTAGTGAAATCACAAGCCAAACTTCCCCTTTAAACAATTGTCCCCTTGTTAATTTTCAAAATGGACAGCATATATAATTTTATATTGATCAGTTTATGAATGTAATTATATTGCATGCTAAAATGTCTAAATTAAGTGTTTATAAATCTTGCACTGATATCCAAATAATTTGGCCAGTTGAGAGATAATTTTTACCTGTTACCCATCTCTTCTGTGACTCAGTGTTCTACAATCTTGACCGGCTTGGATTGGAGTAAATTTGTGAAAATTTATTTAATTGCTTAATTGTTAATAAATCGATGTACAGCATTGTCAAGGCTATCCTGAATTAATTAATCATATCGTTATTGCAGAAACCAGAATCGAACAGCACATAGCTCAGTTATATAATTTTGCTAAGTAATATGATTGCAATTGATTTGTTGAGGAAGTATTAGGAATGTATGTGTATCATGTGTATGATTGGAATCGATTTGTTGAGGAAGTATTAGGAATGTACATGCATCGTGTGCATTATGTATGCATGTCACTTCAATTAAATTAGCACAACAAAACTAGGTGTGAAATTAGTAACCTTTAATCTTTCTAGAGCACTCAGAGTTTTCAACTTTCAGTTGACAAATAGCATTGTTTCCAACTGGTGGCTGGTGGCCAGCCCTCTAGATACCAGAAATACTTTAACCATATTATAATAATAGAGGCTGTGTCCTATTATCAAACAAATGGTTAAAATGGTTACACTTACTTTTACATTTTAAGTGTAATTTACCAATTTTTTGGCAAATATACAGTGTAGTCCGGATGATAAACAGCAGTTTATAAACTTGTACTTAAATAAAGGAAAATGCTCTGCTTATCACACCACTTTTCCATGGCAGCCACTAAATTCCATTTACTTACTGATTTCAAGTGGATAATACTAAGTAAACCAGGGCTAGGTTGTTCGAAAGCCGGTCAACGTTAAGCCAGGATTAAACGTTAACTGAAGTGTTATTTTTTCTTGTTTAAAAATGTTTTTCACCTCTAACGTTTGGTTTAGTTTGAGATTACTACAGATCAGAACTGATTGGCAAACAATATAAACAGAACACCTCACCAAAACGTTACAAAACTGAAATCAAAATTCTCGCTAATCCTGGGTTAGCTTAATCGGGCTTTGAACAACCCGGCCCAGTTTGATAATTGCATCATTATATTGTAGGTATGATAAATGGACAGCTGTCTGTACGTCCATCAAAAATCGTGGCTGGTCATGAACCAGAAAAGACAAATGAGTTCTTACAAGCAATTGGTATGGCAATTTTGAGCAAAGTAAGTCTGTTTACAACTTCTTTGTATTCTACAAATTACACTAATTTTATGAATTTCTTCTCTTGGCCATTTTTTGATCATTTTAAAAGCTTTTTCAGTTTTGCACCATGTAAAGTTGAATACCTCAAGATATGTGAAAATTCATTAATTGTAAAATCTTGGAAAACAAAAAACTAAATTTGTTTAAAATGTCCCTTCCATTGTAGAAAAGTAGCACTGATGCAGTTAAAAAGGTTCTGGCAGGAGAA
The DNA here is from genome assembly GCF_042242905.1 of Orbicella faveolata. Lineage (NCBI taxonomy): Eukaryota > Metazoa > Cnidaria > Anthozoa > Scleractinia > Merulinidae > Orbicella > Orbicella faveolata. The sequence goes on from NW_028301540.1 coordinate 27,196,781, forward strand.
AAGCCTGGAAAAGAACCAAGGTTTGTGTAAAACTTTACATTGATATGAAAGAAAAAAAAAATGAATTAGGAATGAAACAGGAAGTGGTTGTGGTACATCCATGGCGTTAGAATCAATTGATCAATTCACCCACTGTTTGCATATCAATTTGGAATTTGGAATTTGGAAAATGTCAGGGGGGGGGGGGGGAGTTGGAGGGAGAAAAACTGAAGAACCAAGAGAAAAACCCCTGGAACAATGAAAAGAACTGACCACATGACAAACTGAGCCCACTTATAACACCAGTTCCAGCACTCAAACCAGTTCTGAACCACATTGGTGGGAGATAAGTGCTTCCTTCAACGCACCCCCCTCCCTCCCCGCTTCCTGTTAGGGCTGAATAGAATCATGTTTTGCATGTTATTTTTATGCAGCAGTGATAGCAAGAGAAAAGAATCCAGTGGAAGCAAAGACCGAGAAAGCTCAAAGGAACGGGACAAAGAGAAAAATAAAGAACGAGACAGAAGTAGAGACAGAGAAAAAGAGGATGACAAAGACAAACGAAAGCAGGTACTACTCATTTGTATTAATATTACACCAAGCAAAGATTAATGCTATAAAGTGTTACGTGGTTTGTTTGTTTTGTGATTCATATCATGCACCATTTTAAATAGTGGCTTTTCTTCCATTGATTTCATTTGAAGCAGTTACAAGCATGTGCCAGACATTGTCTTCAAACTTATGCATAACAAAATATACAGAACTTCCTGTGGCATCTTAGGGTATTTTGGAATTTCCCGTCTTTTTTTATCTGAGGGCAGGAGGGCCCGAAGACTCTATAATGTAGAGAGATGTATCATCACATCATCACAACACCCCTCTCCTCAGCCCTGGTATGAGGTTCACTTCCAAGTAAATCAATTCTCCATAATAAACAATATTATAATAGACAAAAGTTTCCCTTAAGTTTATATCATTGTCATCCTTCTTATGAATATGTCTTTTGTTCAACTTTACCATTAATTAATTAATTAATTAATTAATTAATTAATTAATGTTTTTTGTTAGTTAACAAAATTAATGAAACATAATTTGCTGTATGTAATTACTTATTCAGTAAATAAGTAACCTTTAGCTAGGTTGTGGTGAGTTTTATAAGTGCTTTCCTGATTGGAAAATTTCCAATTATAGGGTGACTCCTCTAGGAGAAAAGAGAGTTCTTCTAACAAGACAGACAGTTCAGATAAAAGAAAACGAGATGATTCTGCCAAGAAAGAAAAAGAGAAAGAAAGAGACAAGGAAAAACAGTCAGATAGAGGAAGAGAAAAAGAGAAGGTATGACATCATAATTAATTGCCCGGCTGTGAAGATGACTTTGTTTGCCTGGTTTGATCATCTAGAGGGAAGTTTTTTCTAATAAAGATGTTTTCTTCAAAATGTTTTGCCCGCCTGTGAAAATCAGTTTTTCTCCTGCTGAAAACATTAATGAAACCCCTGGTGTACCTTTCTATTTTTCTTCCTTTGTTGTTGAAGAAAAGAAGTTGTGTAAGAGATTACATCACATTGTTGAACGTGATGCGATCTTTCGTGAAACTTTTCTCGTAATTTGTTCAGAAATGGTGCGAACTATGGAGCATGACATTTCTTGCCGAAAAAGCAACTATAAAGACGTATTTTAAATATCAGTGGCGATTTTTATGTCCTCAGAACTTCTAACATACACCTAAACTTGGTTGACCAGTTTTTGTCTTTTTCGGTAAAGACCTGCCAGTGAGTGTTAGAAGCACTTCTCGTCCATGCCATCTTGTTTATTTCTTTAGCAGCCAAGAAAAGATGACGATGTTGATGGTCTTGATGGAGGAACTGCTGTCATAGATGGGGAATTAGAGGTACTACTTGGAAACACGTCCATTAGCTTAACTTACTCTGTTGTCCATAATGGTTAGTTTGCAAAGTAACATTTACATATTCATACTTCAATTGAATGACTTGCCTTTTTCTCTGTTTACAGAATGGAGAGGTACCTCCGAATCGCATTCCAAGACCCTCCTCTGCCAAAGGTCAGAGACGAAGACCATCAGGGGAGGGAGAGGGTATGCTTGTGTGTGAAAAAAGTGATTTAATGATTTATCTGGCGGATAGCGTTATCCACCCTTCAAACCACCGGGGCCAGGCTTTTAACCAGATGAGCATCCAACTCCCTTTGAACTCATTTAACAAATTTGGAAGCACTTTTAATAAATAAATTCTGAAAACCATTGAAAATACAAATAAAAGGCTTTTACATGTCACAAGAACAATGGGGTCTTTGGTACACTCTAGCCGAATGCCTGATTGTAATAGGAGGTGAACATACATCTTTAATAGTTTTAATGGTATACAGATTTGTGTGTCTAGGGAATTCAAATACATCGCTATTGATGATTCAGTCTATAGGATGCCTTTCAATTAGCAAATTAGATGGAAGACAAGTCACTGCAGTGTTTATAATAAGAAGAGAAACTCGCTTATCACAATATTTTCCATAGATTTTGGCCATTGCACGCACAAAATTAAAAAGTTGCAAGACAAATAACATGACATATTTGCACTGTGTGACAGAACCTGAGACCTTTTAAGTTTTTTTTTTTGTCTGATATGTGATTTTCTTTTTGCCATGTAGATCTTCAAGAGGGTGAGAGTGATGGTAGGTCATTTGAAAGATTGACAGTATAAAATTTCATTAGCACTTACCTGGGTGTTTATGAGCCCACAATGGGAGATGTATGTTTTTTCTGGCTATTTTGTGATCTTCTGGTCCTTAAGCTTTTCTTATTTTCTTAACACCTAGGCCCACATGCAGAGGAACAACCCAGACCAACTGAACAAATGAATGGAGTATTAAATGACGATGAGCTTCCTCCTCAAGTCATAAAAAGGTAGGAATAAATTTTTTTTCCAAAAGCACTTGTGTACAAAGGAATTCTCTTTTCGACCTTACTGTAGGAGTGTGAACCTGATAGTAGTGGTTAAAGGAGCTCAGTCATGGTTTGCACGTTTGGAAACATTTAGCCTAAATTTTTCAAATTCGTTGTTTGCAATCCATGTCAATCTTCGCCATCCTTGACCATCCATGTTCCTTTATGGTTTATTATTAATTTTTTTGATGTTTTTCTATCTTAGTAAACTATTATTTTCTGGTCTCCTTCCATTTAAAGGAGATTTTGTACGTGGCCAAAAAAAAAAGACAAAACACTGTGACTGAGCTCCTTCAAGGTTTCTTGGCAAATGTTTGTCCAAGTACAAAATAGTGCAAAGTACAGTGAGCACTCTTGGTACTTATCAATGCTTTATTTCTCTTGTCAATGATGAGATGTGTACATGTAATTAAAATTTGGTCATTAAGCAATTGAAGACTGGTACGCACAACTGATTGCTGCATCAAATGGTATTTGCTGTCATATTCAACATCTGCTATCCATTCTTCTTAAGTATCTGTTGATAGTTTCAAAGCATTGCTACAATGATATTGATGTAGAGAGGTGTCCCTGAAGAGAGGCAATTTGGTAGGTTTCTTAAACCACTGGGTTCCATTGTTCCGCATTGCTCTTGTTGTAATAATGTCAAATTTCACCCTTTCTTTTTAACAGTCGCAGCATAGCGAGACCAAGCAGTGCGAGACCTGCCCCACCCAAGATTAAGAAGCAGCAGGAAGAGCTTGAAGACCAGATCGCCAGGTAGAGCAAACACATAAAATAGTACAACCTATCAAACAACTCAGGACTGATTTGTAAAGCATATGGCATTTCTGTTCTTTCAACCTGCTTCTAAAAAATGACATTGCATTTACTTTTTGCAATACTACCATTTGAAGCAAGTTATGTGCTTGAAATAAGTAAGCACCTTCATTCAAAATGTGGCTACAAGATCTATTGGTGATGAGTTTAAATGTTGTAATCTGTTACAGCCATAATCAGGTTTGCCCTTTGGGCATGCTGTCATTATGACTTACTACCCTTAAAATCATTCTCAATAGCCCCCAAACGTTTCATCTCTTTCAAAAGTTCTGCAATGTGAATTTCCTCAAAAAATATTTTCCAAAACCTGAATCCCTTGCTCATTGGGCAAGTGAGGGACAGAACAGACTAAATCAACTGTAAAAATCCACCAGCCCTGGGCTATCGGACAGAGCTTTCTTTGCAAACTGATAATGCTCAACAGTAACTGTTGGTCATGGTCAATTACTGAGGTAAAATCTTCCCACGATTAATTCAAGATCCTGAGGTAACAAAGATAGGCAAATCCTAGACACATATTTCTTTATTTGCTTTTTTTTAGAATTGGTTCAGGAAAGCAAGTTGCAAGTGTTATTGTTGATGATGGCAAGGATCAAGATGACGAGGATGATACTTTTGTGGTTGAAGATCCAAATGCAATTCAAAATGATGTAGACTTGGTCAGTAGTCACTGAACAGTTTGCTAGCCTTTAATTTGTGGCAATTTTTGTAACAGTGTACTGTGGACATACCAGAAAAGGAAGAACTACTCACCCATGTTTCTTTTCACGTGCCACTGTGGCCTTAACAATCCACAGTACATGGCATACTGGAGTGAACCTTTCCAGTTTTAGACATGTATCACTAGAGTGGGACAGGTGAAAAAAAAAACAGTTGGCTATAATATCTTGTACTAACCTCACAACTATTTGCTTCAGCCCCCCAAATTTGCATTACTTACAGTACTTCTGTAATTTGAGTTTCATGAAAAAAACATTCCTCACAAAACTTTACTTGCCTGCTTGGCAAGTGAAGGACACATTGCACTAGCCTGACTGCAAAATCCACTAGTGCTTTGCTATCAACACAACTTCCTTTGCAGGCTGGTGGTAGTCAATCAATCAATCATATTTTTTATTTCTTAAAGTACACTTCACAGTTGGAGTGGTCCATGAATAGCTAGTGCTTGTCTAGGCAGGCCAGTCTATCAATGGTTACAAATGCTTTTATTATTATTATTATTATTATTATTATTATTATTATTATTATTATTATTATTAATAAATAGAAAAACGGAAAGTTAGGAAAAAGTGAATAAAAGAAAAAAGAAAAAGTGGGAAAAGAATGAGAAAAGAAGTGAGGGGTTATTAGGTTTAATAGATAATTGGTAGTGTCCATTGCAGCTATTATTTGGGTCATCACCTAACACTTACCACTCGAAAATGATGACTGAACAGATGGCTAACGTAGTGGTGGCTTGCAATTGATATTGACTGCATTCATGGACTGTAGAATTCCTTGACGAATTTTTTATTTCAAACAACCAAGCGTGCATTTGATTCTATGCACACAATGCTGTTACAACCTTGTTGAAATTCATACATGTAACTTTACTGTGAAATGTTTTCAGGCTCCAGCAGGAGAAGTTGCAGAAGATGATGGTGAACATGGTAAGAGCATTATTTTATAACTTTTGGTTGTCAACATCAAAACTCTCTTGGGTGCTCCAATTTAAATGTGACAATGCCAATGGGCCATTTCCAAGTTACCTTGTGCCTTTTTTCCAAAACAAGTCCTTGGGCAAAACTTTTCATATGAAAACAAGTTTGATTTACATTAAAATGAGCCTCTAGGCAGAACACATTTTCATATGAATGGTTTCGCACAAAGACTCATTTTGACACACAGGCAAAAGGCAACTCGGAAATGGCCTATTGTTATAGATTTTAAAAGTAGGGTTGGTACAGGTGCTGGAAAACCTGTTAAGTCCTGGAATTCTACTGTTGCATTTTCCAGGACTGGAAAGTCCTGAAAAAGGGCTACTGGTCCTGGAAAGTTCTGGAAATCTGTTAAACTCAAGTAGAAAATATGAAATGTATGGCAAACAAGTAAGGAGAATTAACATTGAGATCTCCGGAGTGAAAGGGTCAATGTGAATTTTAGAGTCCTGGAAAAGTCCTGGAAATTTGTTTCTGAAAAAGGGTACGAACCCTGTAAAAGGAACAGGGTGTCATTTTGTGGCCATAGTTCAAATTCATTCTCATCCCGAAAGACCTAATTCCTGTAACTGTTTTTTTTCCTGACTTAAAAAGTTACATATTAGATTACTCACACAGGGGCTAATTGACAACCTTGATTTAAACACCCTAAGCCATACCACAATGACCAGCATCCCCATTACCTTAATATGGGAGTCTCCTGTATTCATTCACAAGTTATAAATATCCCAGATGTAGTAAATAAAGCAACACACCTACTCTAGTTATAATTTCCAGTGCGTTTCTTTTCCAGGTGGTCTTGTTAGGAAAATTCTTGAAACAAAGAAAGAACTTGAAGGTGGTGGAAACCAAGAAGCAAGACCAAAACAGGTGAACTTGTTATGTTTGCATAATGCATTTTGTGTGATTGTTGGGTATGTAATAAAATCTAAAAAGTTAGTGCGTCAATTCATCAGGTCGAAATCTGCTGCTAGTCTGTAACTTCAGGTGCCACTATTTTTTCTCAGGCCATTTTTCATGCTGCTCACCTGGAACAGGCTATTTTGATGCAACAAGGCTTTGGCTAAAATTCCCAATCACACTGTATCCCAATCAGGCCTGTATCCATGCTGTGCCATCTGAATTTCTGTCGTTTGTTAATGACTAATTCTGCAATTAACTGAAAGCAAAAATTGTTCCATTTGTTATAAATTTTGCAGATGTAATTTTGGGCTTCTCATATCTTAGTAAGAAAAAAAAGAGAGAGTGCTATATTAGGCTGTCAAAACGCAGAATGCAAAAGCAATCCGAAATTTGTAGTCATAAAATGAATTCAGGTCGTAAGCCCAGTCACACCCACTTCAAACCCTTTTCCAGCGGCACATTTGGGCAAAAACAGGCCGATAGGGTGTGTAATCCTTTTTTAAGAGAAATGCCAAATCCTTTTGCAGGAAAGACAAGCACCAATCATATCTGATGCTGCAAGAAGAAAAGAAAGAGAGCTCGCACAGAAAGAGGTTGGTGGAAATAAAAGTAGATGCCCAGATATCTTGTCTAGGAACACCAGCCTTTAAAATCTATCTACTAACTTGGTTTTGCTGCTTTTTCACTTTACAGATAGAAAAACTTAGAACTAGTATCCAAACACTGACTAGAAGTGCAAATCCACTAGGAAAAATTATGGACTATATTCAGGTATGAATAAATAGGGAAGTAGGAATAAAATAAACAGTATTTCGTTTTCACTTGTTGCTGCGCAAACGCAAGCATAAGCGCAAGCACAAGAAAAATGAAAAATTTACGCTTCTCGTGTATGCTTGCGCTTGTGCTCAAGGTCAAGGCCGTTTTCACGGTAAAATGAGAATTGTTGTGTTTGCGCTCGTGCTTGCGTCGCTAGTGAAAACGAAGCTTTGGCTTTCCAAAAATTCCTAGTACCGCTCAGGTATAACACAGCCACAAGGATATTTACCACACGTGGTTAGGTTTGGCAAATGAAAATACTGGACCACGGTCCAGATTACTTTGCGCCTTATCAGTTTGGATGGTTTGGGTGATTTTGCTTGTGCTTGTGTTTGCGTCGAATTTCGTTTTCACTTGGGTCATCCCTATTGCTTGCGTTTTTGCTTGCGTCGCTAGTGAAAACCAGGCTTAACCGTTTTGAGAGAAAATCAGAAGTTAGGATGTGCTCTTCAGTCTCTCAGGCGAACTTTCTTGTCTTTTCATTCTCGTGTGGGTGTGTTCCTCTCCAGAGAGTAGAGTGGAAAAGATGTTTTTCTGGAGCGCAGAACGACTTTACAACGTCATGTTTCATGCTTCTTCTATCACTTGAAGGCCAGAATGAACTATGTTGAATTAGCTAGCACTATTTGATCTGCTCAGACAGTGTAGTTTATCATTGAATTGGGAAAAGTCTCAGGGACAATATCTTACTCTCCGAGATTTTTACTTCACCTTTCCTCCACAGAATGACGGTTTATTAAAGGAAAAGTGGATTTTCCAAAAAGATAATTTGACGAGTTTTTAGTCGGGTTTAAACATACCGCTTTGGTTCTATTTTTGTTCACAGGAAGATATGGATAGCATGCAAAAAGAATTAGACATTTGGCGGAGAGAAAACAAAGAACATGAAATAGCGTTAAGAAGAGAAGAAAGGTAATAAAAAAAAGTAGTTCAATGCTTACTCTTGGATTTGTTTTAATTGGTGTTTCATGCTGCCTTTGCTAACAGTCATTCCGATATGTTTTAATCTTTCTCGTGTTTTTGTTTACAGCATAACAGAAAGTGAGATCGCACCCTTAAAATCACAGCTAGAAGAACTAGACACAGAAATAACAGAAATGGTAAGACTAAAGGTTGTCTTAATTAAATTTTCTGCTAAGGAACAAGTCTCTGAAGTCTCCGTCGGACGGAATCTATTTTTAAGGTCTTTTTCAGACGTCTTTAAGCAACATCCTACTCGCACCATCTTTTGATTGTGTTGTAAAGAAAAAAAACAGTACTTTGCTTACACGTAGGAACAGTTTAGGCCTTTGTGTTGTCGTGAAATCTTTATCTCAAAGCAAAGACTTGGCTTCTCTTGGCGGTAACTTTGTATTTGGAACTTCGTTACGCGATTTAGTGGTCCAAATGAGTCAAGAATTTATTTGTCTGGCATATGGGGCGAAAAATGTGATGTCTGATGAGGGGGAGGTGTTACGTTTGTCCCAGTGGACCCGGAGTGCTAGTGGAACAGCCCTTCATCTTTCGAGCTGTTTTTCGTGCTTTTCCGGCGGCAATTCTTAGCTGAATGTGGTTTTTCTTGTCTTGTTTCAGGTCGACAGGATAAGCACAGTAAAGTGTAACATCTTGAGAAATGACGAAAAGATTCAGAAAATGCTCTCTAGCGTATCATTAACATCAAGATGAAAGGGACTGCAATGGTGCGGTGCTTGTAAAAATGTAAAATAATGCTCCTTGTAAACAGCACACGGAGCTATCAGTGTACAAAGAAACTTTCGACTCGAGTATTTATTTTACCAAACAATTCCTCTCCGTGATAGGGTCTTTGAAAATCTAGAGTTGACAAAGAAGATTAAGTGAAGACCTTTGTTTCTTGAGGTGAGGTAGCTATGAGGCACCAACGATATCCAGGCTTTAAACTACTTTAAACTACTGCCAATTAATATATGAATAAAAATTTGTATCATATTTCAATTCCCCTTTGCTCACCTTAAAATCCTACCTCAGAGAACCAAGACAACGGTTTTTTGTTCAAGACAAGTTGCTAGAGGTTTGACATTGCTTAACGGTGCTATGTGACCGGGAAATTTTTTTTTGCGCAGTTTCTGGTGATCGCTTTTTCATTGGAGGTTAAGTGAAAAGGGGTCGTAAAGTAATTTGATCGCTTCCTTGAGGATTACTCAGCAACCGCAGTTGTTCCGTCTCTATCGATAGATCTGTTCTAAAGAGGAAGAGTGTCGCGTCTAGCATTTGTTGTTCTGCAAACTTTGCCGTTGGTTCTAATCGACCTTTAAAGACTTGCTTGTCCCAAAAGCTGTTGGGAACTTTCAATCGTTAAATCTTGAAAAAAAAATCAAATTACATGTTAAATTAAGATCGAGCCAAAGTACAAGGAGATACTTGGTACACCATAATGTGTAGTTTAAAACACTAAGTTAACGTTTAGTTCAGAAGCCATGTACAGTTTTCACCCGTAAAATTGGTAGAGATTTTATTTTCCCTTTGCACTCTCCAATCACCGATTACTCACTTTTATCTCGAGTCGCTTAGAATATTTTTAGGAACAGATAACGATAAATTGTTCATTTTAATTTCATTTCTTGGTTGAATTAGTTCAGTCCCTGTGATTCCTCAAAAGGTTTATCTGAAATCGGTGTCGTCTTTCATCTTGTCTTGTCATCATTTCCATTTTTCCCTGGGGTACGGAGTGAAATCAAGGCAAACTCGTTTCTGAATCTCGAACATCAGAGCGGAAAAAATTAGATTTATAGTCCTGCGTAGTAAAAACATTCGAAAAGACCTTTTTCATGTTTATCTTGTTTTTCGATATCGGTTGCCTTGGATTAATTCAGTACCGTATACTTCTCCGTATAGGCCCTTTACATAAATGGCTATCAATTTTGTTATTAATATTAATATTATTATCAGTATTATTATTATTATTATTATTACTGTTATTATTATTTTGTAAGCATTAAAATTAGCCTTGCTAACCTCGTTTTTGAGTCGACAATTCAAAAGAATTAAGAATTTGGTGAGGTAATTTAAATGCGTACAAAACAATTTTAAATTGGTAACCATTACTGAAAAGGGTCTATAGGGGCGATTAAGAATGGAGAGAGATTTCCAACGCTTTGTTATCACATTTCTAAAAGGCCGCCTTTGCTAATGTTTTAATATGATCATTTCCTCGTTACCAGGCTACGAGCAGTCCCTGTGATTAATCGTGCAATGCGAACTAAGTGCGCACGGCTACCTTAGGGACAAGGCATTTTAAACTTGCGCATTCGTGAAAAATAGCAAGGGAAACGCCAAACTCTTTTCATACATGTCATGACCATTTTATATAGGTACTATGAGAAAATACTATTATTATGTTAATGTTCTGTAACTCTGCAGTACAAGAATAACTTTAAAAAGGTTAAATATTTATGGTCGTGTGAAGAATTAAAAATCTGATGTTCAATTTAATGGGCTTGTTTTTTTTCTTGTTTTGTTAACTTTTATTGAATTATTCATGCCAAGAAGGAACAACATTAGATGAAGAAAACTTGCAATATTTAGAGAGAAAGCTACATCAGCCTTGGCTGGTTTTCACGCGGGTCCTCTATCTTGGTCAAATTGGAATTTGGAGATGTTGGTTTTTGTGGAGGGAGGAAAACCGGAGAACCCGAAGAAAAACCCTGAGAGCAAGGCGAGAACAAACAAGAAATTCACCACCCATATACAGCGCGCCGAAATCGAACCCGGGCCACATCGGTGGGAGGCGAGCGCTCTCACCATGCTCCCCTCAACAATCCACTAACTCAGTTAAAACGAAAATGCAAAACCTGAGCGCTAACCTTAGAGTCCCCACTAAACCTGTCTTCGTGAGCAAGAAGACTGGTGAAGTCTTTACCCTGACCGGAGAAGAAGCCTCCTCAAGGTGTGGTCCATAAAAAAAAAAAATGTGATGGAGTTCTCTGCGAAGCAGCAGAAAGTTTTGAAGACGAGGCATGTAGCACTTTAGTAGTATTAAATTGCGTCAGTCTGTCGATCTGTGTGCTTTGTTGTTTCTACTATCGGCGTGTAAAATCTATGTAATAAAGCAAATGAAGAAGGCTAAGCCGTCTATTACACTAATAAAACGCTCACTCGAGAAATGTAGAAAACACAAGCCGCAGGCGAGTGTTTTCCACATTTCCCTCGTGTTCTCAAATGCCCATCGTGTTTTATCACAGTGTAATACACGGCTTAGGGTTCTGTATAAAATTCTTCACGGGTGGATTGGTGGGGCAAGTCAGGCAATGGCGGATGGCAAAACGAAAACTGGACCTTGTACAAGCTACGTGACCTGAAACATACATACACTTGTACTCAGACTCCAGCCGTGTGTGTGAGAAAAACGTTTTCCGCTTCATTCGTTCCTCAGCCAGTGGAAAACCACACTTGAAACGTAAAGAGAATATTAGCATGGAATAAGACCGAAAAATGTATTATCGTATTATTTTAACTCTGGCCTAAATGATTTTTTTTCCTGCGCGAGGAGTGGAAATAAATATTTTTGTTGTTGTTGCCACCGCTCAGATTTCAATCACATTGATTGTTTCTACAAGAATCTTGGTAACATTTACTATTGTTTTAGTGTCGCCTCAGATCTCCACTTAGACGAATCTTCGGGATACACATGTATGTATTGTACAGTAGTAGTATACGAGGAACAAAATTAACCATTTTAGAGAGAGGACGATCATATTTCGCTTCTGAAGGACTGATCACCAATTCAAAACAACTGACGATTGTCTTGACTAACATGTAATGATGATAAGTAGAGAATCTGCAACATTCATTGCTAACAATTTTAACGCTAACATTGGAAGTTGGACATCTCTAGCTTTCCTGTAAGGACTGTTGTGTCAGTTTTTCTTCGATTTTTTGCTAGCGGGGATGTTGTCAATCTCCTAAGACGGTATGGTGAGATCCATTTTTCCATCCGAAACAGTCACGAAACAGGGAAACCAACGTTCGGAATTTCTCGTGCTAGAATCGGAAACTCGTCGAGCCCCTTCGGGTGATTGTGTCAGTTGAAGAGGAATCCTGGGGCTTATGGCACGCAATATGGCGGACAATTTTGTTCCAAGTTGGCCGATTATACTCAACAAATCTCTGGAAGAAAGCGACCTTCATGGACTTTTGGGACAAAGCCATAAAGTGAGAGGTAAGTGAAATCCAAAGGAAACTATTTTAGATCGTTATTTTGGATTCTAAAGAAATATTTGTTATGCATATTCAATTCCATTTTCAGTCACAGATACAACTGGACAAGGAGTCGTCATTTTTCCACTTTCATCTGTTGCTTTCATGATCGTACCTTTAAATCAGATATTGGAAGAGAACCAGGGGCAATATTTAATGAATCAGGACATTATAGAAAGGTAAAACGACCATTTAGAAAGTACAAGTACGAAGATTAACCTAATAAATTATTTCCCCTTTATACTGTCTGTAGGTTATAAATACAAATTTGGCCACTTTTACATCATTCAGTAAGTCGTGTACTTTTTTTCAGGATTCAGAGATTAAATCAACTACATCGTAGAGCGTTCGTCATTCTTGTGGCTGCTCTAATGGGACCTGAAGAACTGCATGCATTAACAGCACTGCAGAACAGGTTTGTAAAAAAGCTGGCTTTTGACAAAAACCCAAAAAGAAAGGAAATTAAATATGATAGAGCCACATTTTTCTTTTTGGCCATACCAAGTGGTGATTAGTTAAAAGTTAAGCATGATTCAATTTCTTTTTAGGTTCTTGGGAACAAATTCGAGATTCATTCCTGCTCACAGTGCTAAAGAGTGTATTGATTCCATGGTAACTATTGCTAAGGTATGTGCAGGAAAAACAATGTATATGAATAGTAAAGAGGACTTCCTTCATTCTAAGGCAAAAAGTTCATTTTTAGAGGTTTTAAAACAGTTGTAATGTTACTCATGTCGTATTTCTCCTCAGTATTGGGTGCTTTCAAATACAGAGTACTTTAAGTTAGTTATCTGTAGCACATAACTGTAGTTAATCCTGAGTTAAAAGCTTGTAAAATTAAATCAAGTCTTCCGGATTGGAGAAGCCAAAAACGTTTGTTAGTCTTCTCCTCGAGGATGAAGCTGTAGAATTATTGCTTTCCCCTGAGAATGGGAAGTTACCCTGTCATGGGTACAGTAGCCCCCACCCCCCACCCCTTGCCCATTACTTTGTTCAGTTCCTCTAACAAATTTAGGGGTACACCTGGGTGGAGAGAGGTACCATGGGAGTGAAGTGTCTTAATTTTCCAAGAACACAGTACAATTCATGTGATTCCTTCCCTGGTTCAAACCTGGACTGCTTGATCTGTAGTCCAATATGCTTACCAATAGGGTTCTGCACCTTCCTCAAAGAAAATTCTCTCTGAAATTTATTACTCAAGGTAACCTGTAAGCCAATGGCAGGAGTGATTCAAGAGAGAATGAAGAAGCTCCAAGAGTCAACAGTCAGTGATAATGTTGTTCTTAAGGTCCTTGCCAACATTGGACTCAACAATCATGGTATCCTTGCAGTTTAAGGTCATTCCTCACATTTGCATTGCGCATCCTTACTGCATATAATTTATGGCGTCATTAGCACGCACTTGTGCACGCGCATATTGAAAACATGCCGGATTTGCCTTGATATTGAGCTCTGTCAGTTGAAAAATGGCTCTAGCTCACCAACAAGCATGGGCACCCCAATTTTTTTTCCAGTCGTTGTAATCGACTAATTATAAGCTTTGCGTGAGAAAAGACTGATCTAATTTCTATTGCTGAAAATTGAATAAATATGAAAAATAGCAAATACACCGTGGTCTTTTCACTGTGGTTCAAATTTTTAATCAAGGATTTAGCTTCTGTCTGAATCAAACTTAAACGTTTATTTGTGGTCCGACACAATGTATTGACTGTAGTTCAATGCGTGTTCTTATGAGTCCGGGCTTACAAAGATGTTACAATTACTGAGAATGCGTTTTTATAATAAGCATTAAATAATGCCAAAATGGGACATTTTCAATGCCTCACTGCTCCTTAATGAGCTTGGGCACCCCCCTTTTTTATTTCAAAATTGAAGTTATCATATGACAAATATTCAGTGGACAAAGTTTGAACAAAAATCTATTGTCACTTTTATTTCAGAGGAATTACCTTAAAGTTTATAAACGTGTTTTTAAAAACCCACATCTAGGGGCATATTGAAAACACAAAATAGAGAAATGTCAAAATGGCACTTTGAGAAAGAGTCAATGTGTGATAAGGGTGTCTGAAGGGGTTGGCCCTTGAAATTATTGAGAGGTAACTATTGTTGAGTCTGGGATATTTTGGCTACCCTGAGCGTTATTTAGGCTACCCATAGTGCCATTTCAGCATTTTAGTGTTTTAACCATGTCCTTCGTCTAGCTAATGTTCAGTCTTTTAGAAAAGGCAAGGATATTTGCTGCAGCATTTCTTGTGAGAAAGTGAAAACAAAAGCGACTATTGATCCTCCAATTTTTTTCATTCTTTCCTTCCAATTTCTTCAAAACTCCTCCCACAACAAAGATACAAAATTAAAAATTTTATTTTAATTCAATTTAATCTCAAACTCAGTTCAACTTCAAACTTAATCCATTAGGGAAGATGAGAGGAAGAAGTGCTCCATGAATTTTTCTTGTAGACTAGAGAGAAGAGTGTTACAAAGTAAAACAAAGTTGAACAAGAAAAAAAAATCGTCATAGACTCAGATTTTTTCTTTGTCCTACACTAGTGTCATGTTGGTCAATTCACGTTTCAAAAATTCATTACCGAGCTTAAAATTCAGCCTCCTCAATCACTTACAATGACTCTGACAGTGTTCATCCTGACAGTATGCAAGACACCTGTCACATATGAACTCAGCTACATGACCTAGCTTGGTCTCCATGAGTTCTTGTAGCTCAGTGGACAGACTGCTTGCACCGTGTTCGGGAGGTCATGGGTTTGATTCATGGATTTTTTCTTTGTCCCATGCTTGTGTCATGTTGATCAATTCACCTTTCTCAAAGTTGAACATTAAGAAATGGTGTTAATGTTTCTTTTCCCTTACCATCAGCCCAGGGTCCCTAGAGGCTGGTTTTCACTAAGGAAGAAGCATAAGCAACCTACACAGTCGCAGTAGCATGCTGCCAAGTAACACCTTTTGTTAGGGCAATCTCCCGACAAAAGGTGCTAATTGTTAACATCTTACTGTGTCTGTGTATGTGAGCTTATACCTATGCTTATGCGATAGTGAAAACCAGCCTGAAGAAGATGCAAGCTTCACTACTCTGTAAATCTTGTAAAATGAACAAGTGCATTTCTCTTAATGCAAGTAAAGAATGCTTGGTTCTACAGGATGGTTGCAAGACTGTAGCACGAGTGTCACAGGCCACTGAGGAAGAGTTGATGGACTGTAGCTTGGATCATGACACTGCACAGAAAATTATCAACTTCTTTGAGAAAGACTGTATACAGATTTGAGTTTAATGACTGTTAAGTCTTTTATTATTACCTTTTTTTACTTGAATACCGAATAAATTTGAACCAACTTCAAACAAGATTAATCTTTCAGAGTTCTTTTTCATTAAATAATGTAAAGTTCGCACAATCAATCGACCATGTAATGAATATAACAGTTTAAAAGGAACATTTCCTGTTTTAACTGTGATTGTCTGCAGAGATATCTTTTTAAAACAATGTTTTCAACTAATGGTATGAGGATGAAATCTCTACTAAACACTGTTTCAGGAAGTTTTGCAGATATTTGTTGGCAATAAAAAGACACTGCCCTGATGAAGGGACTGACACAAATGCCAGGAAACTGAAATAAAATAAAAAATGCTCAAAATGTTTGCATATGGTTACCATAAACATCCCTTTTCAAAATTCCCTGACTTTTCCCTGACTTATCTCAGCTAAAAATAAAATTTCTCCGACCAAAGAAATCCAAAACGGCAGGTCTAGTGGGGACTACTTCTTCCTATCATTCATTAAGAGTGATAATTTTCAACAGATTTTCCTTTTTCATTAAGGGAAAATATCACTGAGATCACAGTGACCCAAATGTTTCTTCCAGCCTTCAATAGTATTAAATCGGCCTTATTAAACTATTTTAATTTCCCCTGACTTTTTTCTTCACAATATCTATTTTCCCTGACTCAAAATAAAATTCCCTGACTTTTCCCTGACCATTTCCTGACCTGTGGCAACCCTGTCACAATGGTCTTTGTCACTACATGTTACATCTCAAACAGTGTCTAACAGAGTTTCCACCTCCTGTTAACTGTAACTTAACCCTACCAAAACACTGAGAATGTAATTACGCCTTATGAAAAAAATATACAGTTGGTAAGTAATATTGTCGCTGTTTGTAAGACACTTGACATGATATAATATAATTGTTGATGGCAGTGCATGTATAGTATGTATATTGTTGCATGTGCAATGATAAAGAACGAGTCTGCATTTAGTGAAATCATAAAAGTTCATAGAAGGGATCATTTGTCCCTAAAATGTGCACTGACCCATACAGCCCTGGGAGATATTTATCCATAAATATAATTATAAAATAATGTCTGTATATAGCAGTCAGGTACACTGCTTCCACCTAAGATTCATGGAAGATTTCCATTTTAATTTAAGTTAGATACAGTAAATATATCTATTATTAATAAACAAAGCGTACAAAATTAATTTTGGAGTGTGAGTTTTATGAATGAAGTGTTACTTGCTTCCATTATGCGCCAGACAAGAGTCTGAAAAAGACTGCAATTGAAATGTTTACCTTCAATAAAAAGCACTAGTTACTTCTCTTAATGTGAATGTGAGTACAATTTTTTACCTCAGGTAAATTATACCCACCTCCTTTTGGGAACTAATTGTGTTACTATAATATTTACTAAAATAGAAATAGAACAACCCCACTGAAAATTAATTGACTACATATAAAAACGATTATAATCATTTTTCACAATAATTAACAAGTATGGTGTCAACAAGATTGAGCATGTTTGAATTGAATGTCAAGAAGACTAGACAAGATCAACAAAATACGCCAAGCAAGCATTTGGATGTGAAGTTTATGAAGCATGTTCTCCCTAACCATAACTTCCCATGAAGTGCCTGGTGTACACAACACTCTAAAGATAAGTTAGGTTCCCATTATTGAGATGTTCTGTCAAAACCTGAGCTTTTGAACTTTTAAAAAGTAATTACTTCAATCTATTAACCTGTTTCTGGACCCCTTCCATTTCTAACAGGCCCTTCTCATTCCTAATGTGCGATGTAATTGGAATTATAGTATACATGTAGCCGTCGCATTTTTAATAATGCAACTTGAACTAACTTTTTAAACCCAATGAATTGTAACCTAACCCTTGAAATGTCAACCAACTAAAATTTAATCCAGAGATGGTGGTGTCACCACCTGGTCGAACCTTGGTAAAGTACCATGTATTTTTGTGTTCAATCCCTGCATCGCCTGTAACCAGGGCATCTTTCACAGTTTCATAGCCACTTGTCGTGTGTAATTAAAAACTGCTCTTGTTGAAGAGATCCTACCGACCAACCATGCAAGCCACGGCATCACATACAATATGGTACTGACTTATCATCTGGTACAGTTTGTCCTCATTATCTTGGCTGTGATTTCTGTCGGAAATAAGGCAAATAGATTGACCATTTTAGTTCATCCTCATAAAGATCTCCTTATTTAACGATGTTCACTTTGTTTGTTCCTGAAAAGGCTATAAATAATACAATAATAATAACAGCTTCATTGAAGTGTCAATGTATTTAGTATCAACTACTAATTGGGGACACAACCAAAAAAAGTTAAAATTATTTACAATTAAATAAGTAAAAGAAGTGTATATACAATCAATCAGCAAAAATGTATGTATAAGTAGTACATGAAAACAGTAGGCATATTATAGGTAGTCTTTAAGAATATTACAGAGGTTACAACAATTATTGTCTTTGTACAGGAAAGACATGAGGTCTTTTTTCCTAATGTTCTTTTTTAATCATACATGTATACAGTGATGATGTTTTTTTTTTTCACTAGTTCATTGATATTTGGCTTTTGTCTGTCATACTCATTTTCCGTTTCATTGGTTCACATGTTTGATTGATTGATTGATTGATTGATTGATTGATTGATTGATTGATTGATTGATTTGCACTTTTTTTGGTCACAAACTCACCCTTCTACTTCTGAAGTAGTAAAAGACAATGTTGACAATGAAAGGCCAAAGGATGAGAAACACCAAAGGTTTTGATGGAACATAATCTTTCCACCATGGCTGGTCAGATCTAGAAGCTGCATCCTAATTAGTAGAGAAAGAAAAGATTAAGAAGGAATCCACCAGAGGTTTGAGCAACAAGTGGACTAAAACTTTCTACCAAGATTATTTGCATCATGTTGCAAACTTCTGTGTGACTGTTTTAAATATCTCCTCAAAAGAAATCATTTCTAACAACACCAAATGTCGAAAACAAATTTTGAAGTTCATATGAAACGCTTGAAAGTACTAGTGACATGAAACTGGTGATAAAATTTTACCTGTGTTTGCACAGTTTCTCTGAACTTTGAAATTCATTTTCACAAATTCCTATGAAATATAACTGCTATCCCCAGCAAAAACAAGAGTGTGATATCACTCATTACAAAAAATTAAAAAAAAAAAACGTGTATCTGAACTCGAGAACGGAGTTTATCACACTAGCAATGCTATAACGCATGTGTCTTATATGTTATGAAATGTATCTTTCACCTAACATATAGTCGGCTTTGATGCTAACTAATCTGCGCATGCATTTGGAGCAAATTGCTTCTGTTCTTGAGAGAATGGCACCACAAGGATAGCATGAAATTTGCAAAACCATATATATATATTTTGCCATGTTAACAAAAAAAGGCAACGTAAAGATGACGCGTTTTGCGTAGTGCACTCGGGTACCTACTGCACCTAGCCCCCCTTCCCGCAAGGTTAATTGATTAATTGAAATTAATTAATTAAACAAACATTAAAGTTTACACCTTATGGCATTAGTGCCCTAGTGTCTTAGCGAACAGCAGCCCCCTAAACCATCCCAATAGTGCACTCTGCACTAAAAAATGAATGCCATGTACTTTTCTTTGAAAGAATGTTCAGAAAATTTTGGACTTGTATGGCTAATCAGTAGCTGTTATTGCAGTTGAGTCTGTGGTCAAATATTCTTTTGTTTTAAAAGGCATGCAAACGAGGCAAAAGGGTCAATACACTGCAGAATTGACCCTTCCGCCTCGTTTGTGTGTCAAGCTGCTGATACACTGTAACTGCAATAACAGCCATTAGATCAGTACAACCTACCTGCCGTGACAACACTGCTTCCTCCATCGTGCTAAGACGGCTTATTACACTTTTCATGTCCTGGTGTAGTCGCTCAAGAGCCTTTACGATCCTTTCATTGATTTCATCCCTGTCGCCTGCCGAATCGTAATCTGGTCCACTCGTGTGATCACTTGTTAGTTCATCTTCACTGTCACTATCACTTCTCCGTCTGTGTCCTCTTGGAGGGCGGCTCACTCCAGTCACAGCACTGGAACCTGATAAATGAACAGTTGATGAGCATTAATTTTACTAATAGTTCTTTCTGGCAATGGGGGACGAAGAATTGAGAGGAATCTTTAGCACTTGACTGTAGGGGTTCAAAAATGTTTAATGGACCTTTTTACTGATGTTGTGCTTTTACGATTTTTTCATTCAAACAAAAACTCAACTGCTCTACTCAATTTTTTGGGCTGAATTTAGCAAATACGTGAAGTTTCATTACAATGTGTTGCAAACTCATAAAAAAAATATGAGACCCCTAACTTGGCGACAATGCTTGCACCCTGGCATACATTTCTTTGTAAGTTTGGGGTTCCATATGTTTTAGTTTGCATGGATTCTTATAAAACTTCATGGATTTACTAAATACAGCATGATAAACTGAACTATGGAAGTGACTTGTTTATTTGAAAAATACAAAAAACTGCTGATATTACGTTACATCAGTGAAAAGGTCCATTGTTATCATGGCAGCTGCTGCTTTAAATGTATAGTTACTGTTGGTGATGTTGTCCAGAAATTGTTGGTGATGTAGTGGTCTGATGGTTAGTATGGTAGACTCTGAATTGAGCAGTGCAAGTGTGAACCCTAGCTGAGATGATCATGTTCTGTTCTTGGGCAAAATTAATGCCCCCACAGAACATCTCTCCACCCCAGTGTATAAATGAATACGGACTACCAGGAATTTAATGCTGCTTGAAGCCAAACTATTCCAGCAATGCTGGTCAAAACGACAGAAGACAGAATATTTGAATCAAATTACTGCTGTTACCTTCTCTGCTCTTAGTTCCATGTGACTGCCGTGCACGACTTGTATGACTCCGCCCAGATGGCTGTTGGTTTGCATCACCCCCTCCACATTCTCTTACCACATGGTGTGACTTGAGGATTCCTGCTGGCTTTTTTGGGGCTTCATCAAAAGGTATAAATGATTCATACTCAGTCACAACTACATGTACATTGGCTTCACCTTGACTGTCTTGCTCATTCTCAAGAACAGGAGTGACTTCAGAAAAGCACTCCTCATTGACCAAGGGTTCAACCTCCGACAAGTCTGAATTAACCATGGTGAGTGTACTAGAGTCACTGCCTTCAACAGCAAACGTTACATGTTTGGCATATGGTGTGCTTGTCAAAAGCTGCGAGCTTTTTAAATTGCTTTCTAAATCAGAATTTTCAGATTCTGACAATGTTGAGTTTGTGGCATGTTCTGGTGAGCTAGTAGAATTGCTGCTCCTTGTTGAATTGACTGTTTGAAGTTTGTCATCAAGATTGAGCTCTTCATCTTCCTCTTCCTCTTCTTCTTCTGCCTTATGATTTCCATTCTGCAACTCTTTCAGATGTTCAGGGTCTAAGGAGTCACAAAATTCATCTTCTTCACTCTCATCACTAGTCAAAATGACTCCGCTTCTTCCTTTGGGTCTCAGTAAATCACCATTACTTGGCGTCAAAGGTGGAACTGAAATGAGATAAATAAATCAGATCCCTTAAGGTTTTCTGAGAGCAGTAGGAGGTCATTCTTAACTAGCACATTAATTATCAGGTAATCTGTAAGATAATAAAGGAGTTTCAACTACCCTAAACCCCTAGTAGGAGTCAGAACTATCTTTCTCCCTGCAAGGATTGAAAGGAACTTTCATTCTAAAGCACAATTACTCTCAGCTGTTCCATCAAAAGCTGGCACTGGGAAAATTGACCGGTTGTGAGGATGATTTTGGCCACCTGGTTTGACCATCTAGAGAAGTTCAGTTCAAAAGGTTTTGTCCTCCTGTGGGAACCAGTTGCCCTTGAAATGCTAATGAAACCCCCGATTACCCCCACCATGCCCTGTGTTCTATGCCCCAAAAGTTTCTGTTACTTTTATAAGACATGAGATCACCAATTTGTTTTGTAAGTGCATGAGTATCATCTAAGGTAGCAACAGTAGTGCATGTACCTTCAGACAATCCATTCTGAATTCCACTATCATCATCATCTTCACCCTCGTTCAATTCACCATCACTTTCCTCCTTTAATTCATCCGGGGATATAATAAGAACTGGATTTACTGCATTTGAAAACTGTAGGCCATTTAAATCATACTGCTTTCCGTGTCTGAGTGCCAAACTATCCCTATGTGGAAATCCTGCTCTCATGTCCATGCTATCTCTATGTGGAAATCCATTGACCTTAACTGGGAACTCCTCACAAGTACCATTCACATCACATGCATCACTGTATCCATTTGGCACATTCTCGTCATGTGCTGCGTGATGTCCTTTTGATTTGATTTCTTTATTGGCCTTGAGCTTTTCTGGAACTTTTTTCTCGTTCTCAAACATTTTAAGAATTGCAGGAGGTTGCTCATCTTGACCTTCGTAGACTAAAGTATAAAATGCCTTGAGCACTTCACTAAACTCTGCTGCTTCATCGCCATCTGGCAAGTTTTGCATTACCTAAAAATGAACACAGAGACGTGTACTGAAGGTAGCAACCAATACACAAAATGTGACCAATAATTATTACAAATATACTGTAATTTAAACCAGTCAAAACTGTCAAACTAATGAGGCATGGGATTGACTTCTCTAGACAGTCACTCTCACTACCTTCTCTGACAAAACTTCATGTGTTACAAAAAAATGAACTTCTAATAAAATGGTTTTCACAAAAACTGAACAACTACAGTTTCTGATCAATTATTGATGACTATCATGTGGGGACAGTACGTGGTAAGAAACCTTGAAAATCACCAATAAAAATATTTTTCAAAACCACTTGTGATCTGTCAATGACACCCAGATTATCACTCTCTCGCTGCCTCTTCATCACTTCAGTCAACTTAGTCCAGCCTTAATGGCTAAAAAAAGTGTGCACATTTAATTTTTGGAGATCCACATTTTGTGCCTGGCTTTCTCTTCATGTTAATGAGTCTTTGACAAAGATCTTAACCTCATAGAGCAGTATGGAGCTACTGAGAGTAGAGTCTGGACAATGACCCTATTATCATTCTACAGTAGGTAATGCTTCCTTGAAGCAGTTCTATTCGATGTATGCTGACCTGTTTTAATTCAGAGACGTAAGACTCCATAGCATCTTGCTTTGACATTTGACCCAGCCCATGCCAAGCCTTCCTGTTATGTGAAGAAGCAATTTAAAACATAAGTTTAAGAATTACGGGTAGTTTGAAATATGCCTTCCACTAGTAGCCTCATAATTCCACACATAACAAATGGTACCTGTATAGCCTAGTTCTCAAATGCTGCCGACCTACCTGCAACGTAATCGCCGATGCAAGTGACAACATTCGGCGATCTATTTCAGTGCGTCCTGGCACATCTGTGATGGATCACCAACTTACTCAAATTGGCATAAAGTGCAAATCAAATTGGCGCAAATTTCAACCATTCCATCTGTAAAGTATGGAATTGTGGGAAAAAATCGAGTTGTTACGTCATACGTTGTATCCACAGATGGTCCAGATGATGTTCACATAAAATATTTCATTGCCAACAAACGCCGGCTTGCCTGCGAAGTTGAATTCAGCTCAACTTCGCAGGTAAGCCAGCAGTCAATGCCTGGAACAGATTATGATACCGCAATAAATGTTCACATATACCATACGGTGTCCCAGGCCATGCCGGCAGCTATGTCCCAGGTATGTTGGCGGCATATGAGAACAATGAACCAGGCTTATGTGTGAAAGAAAGATCACATGAACTGCAGATGGTCAGAGTAGAAAGTGAAAGTGATCTTTGCAATACAATACTTTCATTTTTAATAACAGTGTGGCTGGACACAACATTTTCCAACAGTTTCTGCAGTTCATTTGAAATTACAAAGGTGTGCTGCACACTGGTCACTTTGATTATAAAGTTGTCAATCAAAATGCAAACTTCAGATCAAAGTTGCAAAGTTTACTGCAAAAGTTCTCACAAACTACAATGTGCTAGCAGTTCACAGCAACAGTCACTAGCACTTGTCTAATAAAATGCAATTTAAACAATGTCATTGCAAAGATTTCCTCACTTCATACACTAGAATAATAAATGTCACTGACGGTTCTTGACTCTTAAGTAAATGTCTACATGTACACTACTTTCTTCTCTGATTGTTTGTCCTTGTGCAGGAGATTTCAGAGCAAAACAAAAACCAGTGAGTTTCTACATGTACATGGAGTATGCTACAGAGCTAATTCATCAGAAAGTACAGAGTTTTTCCAGATCTAGTCTCAAATGTCTCTCTCCTAGAAGATCAACAGAATGTGCAAAGAGAGTTGCCCGTTTACTTAAACTGGCATGACTTTTATAGCACAACTACTTGAACTGGGCCACTTGGAAAAGAGTTAACCAATAGATCAGAACATTATTTGAGAACAAAGGAGAGCAATCTTTTTCTCAAATAAACCAGTAACATTTAAGAATACAAACAACAGATGCTAACAAAATTAGAAACCCATCAAAGTGTGAGTTGCTGCAAACCTCAGACTCAAGAAACTTTGCCATTTGTTGATTGCCTAGTTTCTACATGTAACTTAAATTTTGTACACTTTTCAATGGTTTCAGTTTAGTTGTCACAAAATGAGTTTTCAAGCTAAATCTTTTGAGCGAGAGTTACAATTATCATGATAATTCATCATCAAGATCTGAATCTCTAAGCATGTATATAATGCAGAGAAGTCAATATAATAATGTTTTCACATCAAACAGACTGTTACTTGCCGTCACGAGAAGTTACCAGTCCATCGTTCTCAGTTTATGTTTTGATTGGCTAGTTTTCTTCTAGGTGACCCAGTTCAATTAGTCGCACTGTAAGTGTATTTACAATAATTACCATTTTGCTTTTCTCACTACATCCCAAAACCCAGGCTCTGATTCGGAACATTCACCCTCCTTTGCTTGCTTGTAAAATGCATAAAACTGAAAATGAAATTTAAAAAAAAAAAAACATTTAAAATGATTTTTTTCCTTGAGAAAAGTCGAACCTCCACTAACAGCCTCTCTCTATTGTGGCCACTTTCCTCTGTCCCCAAGGTGGCCGTTGTGGAGAGATTTGACTGTACTTTGCACTTTTTGAAGAAAAAAGGAAATATTCAAAACAGTCAGAACCTGGAAGTAAATTGTGCTGTGCAATCATCTAGTAGGCATTTATTATATAAGGAGGAACTGGTCCACAAAGAAAAAAGAAAATTTCCTCATTGGTTCCCTTAGAGGATGGACCACTCATAAATTAATTTTGGCAAATTGCTTTTTCAATTCACTGAAAAAAATAAACAGTTTTTGTCATGTAGAAATCTATTAACCTTCATGTTTGGAAGGCAATTTCAGTTAAATGTTCACAAAAGCAACATTAGAAACGTAAATAAACGCTGCTTTCACATGCGCGTTTATCAAGAATAGATCATGGAGTTGCATCAGTTTATCAGCAGATTAAACAGGCCACAATTTATAATAAATAATTTATAATTTAAATAGCTTGTTTTGTCTGTATTGGAGAATAATGGTCTAAATGTTTTTTTTTTTTGGCCAGTTGTGAAAAAAAAAAGAACTCAACCAATATTTCTCCAATAAGGACATCACACTAGTTTAATAGCATGATTTATTATATGGCTTGCTCCGTGAGCGGGCAAGATGAATCAAATCCTACGCTGTGATTGGCTACCCGAGTGGGCAAGATGGAGCTATCTTGCCCGCTTGGGACTACCCGCTGTGTCCCGCAAGAAAAATTTCTCTGAAAGCCATATAATAAATCCTTTATTGACCAAGCTTGTTCGGTCAAGATGGCTGGATATTGGCCTCGTTCTTTTTTTGCGGGTTTATGGACCTCGACTCCGTCTCGGTCCATAAACACACACAAAAAAAGAACTTGGCCAATATCCAGCCATCTTGACCTCACACTTGGTCAGTAACCCATATATATGTATAAACATTTCAACAGACACTGTCACTCCAAATGGGCCCATAGACATCGACCATAAAGAAAAGAAGTACCCTTTGGGCATTACAGCCTAATGGATTTTCTGCCAAACCAACTTGAGATTGTCTGGAAAAGGTTTAAACTTGGACCTTTATACATCAGCTACCCATTCACTACAAAAGTCAAGCCTTATTTACTCCTAAATTCAAGCCATCATGAGATTAGTTAAATGAATAACTTTTCGCAATTTTTAGCGTGCACATGTATCACAATTCGAATCAAGGTCTTGAAATAGGCGGATAC
The DNA here is from genome assembly GCF_042242905.1 of Orbicella faveolata. Lineage (NCBI taxonomy): Eukaryota > Metazoa > Cnidaria > Anthozoa > Scleractinia > Merulinidae > Orbicella > Orbicella faveolata. Next base: position 27,222,754 of record NW_028301540.1, read on the forward strand.
GTGATAAAATGGTAAACAAATAACGAAATAATAGGTAAGGTTTTGTTGATATGACACAAAAGCAATGAAACTTAAGATGAATACCAAAATTTATCAGGTGATAAGTTTCTGTTGCTGAAATTAAGAAATAGAAGATAATTGCAAAGAAAACACAGTTATTTGTTTATTCGAACCACTAAGTATATGACGTAGTCTAGAATAAAAACACCGACAAATTCTTCACTCATCGATAGAAATTACTGGACAATAAGCCTTGTAAATTAACTGCTAATACAATAAGTAAATGACTGCCGTCTCGACATACCTTTAACATCGTGTCGTACGAAGGTTGGTAGGCTCCTTAGAATTTCAACAGAAAACACACATGTTACGAAGAAAACCACCGAAAGAAAAACGAAACACCTCTCCTTCTTAAAGAACTTGGTGTGAAAAGACTAATTGATACCTTTCTTTGGCATTGATCGCACCACATTCACTGCAGCGTCAAATCTGGCTTCCACAGAACCCGCCATGTTTACGATGCAAAGTCTGGACACGTGATGTGGCTGAAGAGTGAAGAGTGACCTCACGCATGGACCGCGCGGGATGAACTTTCGGAGACTGGGCGATAATCTGATGTTCTGGGCATTTTCCTTTCTTTCTTTCATTTTTCCTTCTTCTTCTTTGCGTTTTTGCACTGCGCGAATATCCTTGGCTAAGTTTTCAAAAAGGTTGTTTTTAAGAAGAACCCTAAACTTAACTGAAAGTTTGATGCTTGCAGAAATAGTTTTTGTATACGTTTTATCATTTTACTTATCTTTCACCAATCCTTTATTTCTTTTCTTTCATTTTGTACAAAGAAAAGCCAACCATAAAAATTAAAAGAGAGAGTCAAATCAGGAGGGTTCGTAATTATTTGACAGGAATAGAATCATACTTTCAGACCAACGACGAAGTCAAAAAGCGCTTTGCAATCGAGAGGACAGACCTCGACTGTGGACTGCATTGCCATTGCATTGCATTGGCTTATGAGCTGATTCAATATTTCCGTTAAGAAAAATACCCCAAAGAAAATACGTGCACTGATTGGATAAAAATCACCTTTTAATTAAACTCGATAGAAAAACGGAAATTAAACTCGATAGAAAAACGGAAAATGTTTTACATTAGACTAGGACTTCGACTTAAGTTTGATTCCGATTAGTTGTGAAGTTCGGTATCAGGAGGACATTTCTTTAATGGGATCTCCATAAAAGAGCTCCGCGTGTCCAAGGTCAAAACAAGAAAACCCTCTCTCTCTTCTATTTTTTTTTTTTTTTTCGAGGCACGCGCCGGGCCAGGCTGAGTTTTGCAAGAATTAAGATGAAGTCTTACTACTGGAGCTAGAGTTGGGTAATAAGTGAAAAAAGGTGTTAACGCAAACAAAACAAAAATAAAAATTCCAGTCTGCACGTACCGTACCTTGACGCCCTGTGGCTATTTTCTCGCGAGTGATTCCGTGGGGCAGGAGTAGAGTCATGGAATGTGATATGCGCCCGGCCGGCGGCCGGCGCGGCCCCCAAAGGGATGTGGCTGATGCGTGGTTGCAAATTCAAGCCCAGGTCCCTGACATTATTGTTCGTCGTCCCCTCGTGCTCGCTGTCGGTGTCATATATTTTACAGCGGATGTGAGTGTAGTGTCGTCTGCATCCATCGATAACTTTTACTTCTTGCCAATATTTTAATAGGTTTCCAGGTAAGATCACTCATTACATCTTTTTGTAGATATCTGTGTGATATTTTCTGAGAGCCGTATGGCAATCTTAAAGAAATAATCGTTAATTTTGGGCCATTTATTGTTTCAAAGCTAGAACAATTCTCGCAAAATCGTACGTGCGTTCGTTGAAAGAGCCCTCAAATAGCTGAGTTTCGTGATTTAAATGCAATGAATGTCTCTTAGCGGATCACGCCTTGTTTTAATGATCTATCGTAGTTTCACAGGATTCGTATTAAAATTGTTTTTCTGAACAGAGCTTGGCGATCGATCGTAACGAGTTAACATGTTTTCACATCTTCTTTGCGTACATTTCCTTAGCTTTTGTGATCTGTTATCACTGCTGTGTAAATGTTTTCACATTACGCTTAATTTTGGCTGAAAATACTGCTCCGAAAATTTATACTGGGTGTGGAGGTGAACGTTCTATTGATTTTTAACTTGGCGTTGTTTATTTTCTGCCATCAGCGAACTCCGTATGAAACTTCATGTACACAGTGTTCTTGAAAACGTGGAACAACACGCTTGCTAAATTTTAAATAATTATTCAGTTGTCCTGGTCATAACAGCGGTTATCACAGTAGGCCTAACGAATAACTCAATACTTGGGGAAAATTTGATTGCCAGAACTTAGTATTTCAGTAAAGCTACCGTAAATTTAAGTACACTTATGCTCCAAATTAAAGTCTTAATTGAAATCGTACGTGCATGGATGACTTGTTAAAAGCTTGTTCGTTTAATCCTGCTTTCAGCCAGTCGTTTTATGAGTCAAAAGCAACCCAAACCTACTCTCAGTGGCCAGCGGATCAGAACCCGCAAAAGAGGTAATACTTTTGGTAGTCATTGATTCGTCACTTCCTTGATTTATTAAATGCTCACCGTGCGAGCTCATGTTTGGAAATAATTTACGCTGACAACATCATTCCATGCATTTCGCGTGCATTGCATGTCAGTTTCATAGCTGCTGTTGTTCACATTTAACTCCGGACGTGATGTCATTTAGAAATGTGAAATAAATCTTTGGATTTCCATGGTAGTTAGTTGATCTGTACTGATGAATATTATATGTGGAAACTGAAAGTGTGATTTTAACGCCCTAGCTAGCTAAGCACTTCGACATGTCTCAGCTTTAGTTTAAAAAAAAAAAAAAATAGAATCGTTTGCTAAGCTTAAATTTGTCATAGACTTCCCTCTGGAGTTGAGCTCAGGGATACAGGGGCATTGCATGGAATCTTTGCCCGGGGGTAGGAGAAGATCAAGACTTTGTTGACAAGATTGATAGAGGAAGAATTCATGCAATTCTCATTACATGTAGTTGAATGAAATGACAACCAGGATGACTTTGCATTTTGGTGAGATTCATTCCCCTACCCATAATAATAATAATAATAATAATAATATAATAAATAATAATAATCACTTTATTTAAGTGTCGATGTATTGTGCTAACAGACTGTTGTAATGTGCTAATTGGGGACACTGTAAATAAATAAACAAATATTTAAAATATAACATAAACTATTAAGAATCCCAACTGGTGGGAGGCTGACCAGTTGGCTATTTACACAACGCGGCCGAGGAGTTGAACTCGGGGCTACCGAGAACAAATCCAGATAGCGGTAGGACGAAGGATTTGAACCAGGGACCTCCAGATTTCAAATCCAGCACCCTAAACCTCTTGGCCACGCCGCCTCCCAGCTAAGTAGTAAAAGTATACCCATGGAAATACTTTTCTGATATTTGTTCCACCTTACAGACTTTCCCCTAGTCAACCCTGGGATTGACCCCAGGTGAAGCTGGTGACCAGTTCATTAGTCTGCCAGCCTAAAAAAATTAATGTAAACATGATTACCATCACAAAAATTTCAAAATTCAAACTGTGTATTAGTAAGTGAATGAAAATTGAATTTCAAATTCCTCAACAGACGAAAAAGAAAAGCAAGACCCTCTTGCCTTTCGAGATGCTATAATACAGGGATTGCAGGAAATCGCTAACAATGATTTAGACCAAGTAAGTTGTGATCAACATATATGGTAGGCCTCATCTCCTGCATCTTCAGTGTTACGTGGTTAGCAGGGGATGTTAAAGAACCCACACACTTATCGCAAGGAGTAGGGTACAGAGTTCCTGGTGTTATATGGTGTGGCCTTGTCTCGCGGGTTGGTGCTTTACATAGGGTTAACCTCATTGTGTCTTTCCCCCTTGGACAGAATTGTCCAAGAAAAATTGCTATGGCTATGGCTTATATGTCTATGAAAAGTATCTGTCAGTGAGTGTATGGTGTATATATGACATTTGGAGACATATCACTCAGGCTAGCTTGATGACAAGATAACACTGACATTTTTTACCTTGTCAGTTTTCAATTTTTCTTTTCTTTTGAATTTTTATATCCATTTAAGTGTCACACATCAACCAAGGGTAACAATTTTTTTTTGTTCATCCTAAACATTTAGCCTGAATAGAGCTCATGTTAGCCTGTTTACAGTTGACTCCTGGTAGTGGAAAAGGGAATGCATATTAGTTAAAAAGTCTGCAGTCTGTACATGTATGTAGTTTGCAGTCTGCAAATTTAGTTAAACACCAGCATCTGTAAAGCTAGGTTCATGCTACCTTATGGGGAGTGACAACTTTGATAATTTATGCTGTTTTGGGGAGACATCAAATTTCTGCTTGGAATCTAAACATTCAAATCGCAAACTCTTGTACAACTTAGTTACAACAAAAATGTGATCATAGGTTTGGGATTAAGTTAAAGTTTGTTTGTTTTTTCTCTCTTTAAGGTGTTGAAGTTTTTGGTTTCGTCTGGGAGTAAGCTGAATTATCGGCTTTATGGAGAGTATCTCTTTGATATACTGTTTGCTGGAGGTGTTTTAGGTATATGTATTATGCCAATTTTATAAAATTTGAAAGGGTTTAAGGTGTTATATATCTGTGAGTGGGTTATAAGCAGCATAAAAGATCAGACTATCTGGAAATGTGCAGATACAAATACTGTATGAAGTAAGACTTTTTGAGATATGCATTGTCTGTTAGAAGGGTGAAATTTGTGTTGGGCCATACTTCCAAAGCTCATCCCAGGTTCTGACAGTAGCATGAAGTAACTTCTGCTTGGACGTGCGGACACTAACTACATGTGGTCTAATCCAATGTCTCCCCCAGCATTTAAGTTCTCTGATACCCATAATGACACCGGGGCCATGGGAAGTGTTTTGTCCAAGAGCATATCCAATGCATTTTCCTTTGCCGGGGGTGTTAGAACCCAGACCACTCAACCCAGATTCCAGGCCATCAGGCAGGGATTGTATTAAGTGCTGGGCATTGGACAAATTGACTGGGACAGTTTTGCCTTCCTGGTTTGACCATATTCATTTAGGGGAAAATTTTTTTCTTTTAAAGCAGTTCAGTTCAAATAGTTTTGTCTGGCCATGAACCACTGTTGCTACCCTGCCAAAAACGTTAATGAAACCCATTAAACCCCCTCTTGTATGAAATAATTTTCAGCTAATTGGAGCACACATGGCAGGGTTATTTGTTTTTAATTCTTTTTTTTTTTTTTTTTTTTGCTCTCCATAGCCCCTGGTGGTAGTATACTTGAAGAAGGTGAAAAATCCACTTGGAAAACATCTGTGTGTGTTTTTGAAGCCAATGATGAAGATCTCAAGAATTATGTGCAGGTACTTCTTCGTCTGACAAATTTTAAGGCTATTTCTCACTAGTCGGAGTCATGGTCAGAAGTGTAGACTGAGCAATACAATCCAGTGAAAATCAAACCAACTGAATTGGAAGCAGAGCAACGATTCTTATGACTCTGTTGCTTACGATCTATTGAAAACTAGATTGTTGGAGTTGGATCGAAGCAGAAGCAGAAGAATATACCAATCACAATGCTTCATTCTGGACCTTGTGATTGGTTGGTTCTTCTGCTTTACTTTGCTTCCAACTCTGGCAATCTAGTTCTGGATCATAAGCGATGGAGTCATAAATGGAATCAGAAGAAATGGAAATGTTCAGATTCTTCCAACTCAGATTCCATTACACTTATGACTCCGCTTGTGACTCCAATTTTCTATTTTCCCCAGGTCATAAGCTCTCTAACAACTCCGACTATGATTCGTACTCTGACTCTGTCTCTGGTGAAAACTAGTCTTAAGTAAGAGCTTCTACTAAGTGATGTTGTTTTTCACTTCAAAACCATCTTGAGGATTTTTTCCTGTTGCTTTAATTTACAGGCTTGAACGTAGAACATTGCAAAGGTGGCTTGCCTAAATTTCAGTAAATACATGTATTGCAGCTGAGTTTTAGCTACACAAAATGCCTCAGTTGACAAGCTCCAGTGCATGTTTATTCTCAGTTTTGGTTGTGTGTTTGTTCTGCGCAATGCATCCCTTTTTGTGTGTTTCCCTTTATTCATAAGTGTTTTCTGATCTCACAGGTGATCAACCAAGTTATTGCAAGATACAGATACCTGCAGAAAGCTTTTGAAGATGAGATCAAAAAGGTTAGCTTTCATTTAACAGTTTGTGTACTAAATTGGGGATATTACATGGCTGCGTGGAGATACAAAATTTCTCTTCAAGTGTGAAAAAATGTTGCACGAGTGAGTGCAGCAAACGAGTGAAAAAATTTTCAACATGAGAAGAGAAATTTCATGTCTGCAAGTGTCCAGAGATTTCTGAAGATTCTCCAAAATTTTTCCGAAGGCCAGACAAACATTTCTGAACATTGTCCGAAGATTGATGAAGACTTGCAAAGAAGATCCAAAGTTGAAATATGAAAGGTCCCCAACAGGAATCAAACCCATGACCTCCCGAACACTGGGTGAGCACTCTATCAACTGTGCTACAAGAACTCATGGAGGGGAAGGTCGTTTAACTGAGTTGTTATGTGACAATGATGTTTCGATCATACTCTAGCAAACTTAAGTGCAGTTAAATGGACAAAAATGTTACTAAAAATGATATCCTCATGTGTGTGGATAAAAATGATATCCTCAGATGTACATGTGGGGATATTGTTTTTATAAATTTGCTACCACTTGGTATACCACTTACATTTATATATTATATAAAAATGTTTATTTTAGCATATAAACAGTAACACTATAAAAATATATTGATAAAACTGAATTACTAATTAGAGACCAATGATGCATATTGTGGATTAAGTTCGGTGACCTTTTACAATACAAAATCAGATTTTGTATACACCGTTCATCAGTTGCTGATTGACTGGTCCTTGTTGAGGTGATTTTGGCAGAACTTTGGGACACGTTTTAGTAGCTGTTGCCTTTGTGGAGAGGTGGCCGTTTTAGAGAGGTTAAAATAATCTGATTGAATGTATGGACTGTCTGGTGGCCAGACCAAAAGATGTGGCCGTTGTAGAGCTCATAGGTGGCTGTTAGTGGATCAGGTTCAACTGTAATTTACAACGTTTTGTACAAATTTAATGAATAAAAACTTTGGACGTCAACAATAGTTTTGCAATAAATCTGAGGTCATTTTTAGTATTTTAACATGTCACTGGTCAATTTGCCTTGAATTTGCTTGGGTGGCCTTGGTTGGAGTATTTGCAGGGCAATTTTGTGTTTTGATGATTTTTTTTAGCTCTGTAATTGGTGGACAGGACACTACAACGTCTTTTAAACAATTAGGGTAAACGTGCCAATCATGTTCAGTAGAAGCAAAGTAGAACTCTTTAATATGTTAATTAAAATAATCTTGTGCATGTGTTGCAGGAGTTTTCATTAAGGGCTGGGTGCTGGACAAGGTGACCAGCTGTGAAGATCATTTTGTCCTCCTGGTTTGACTGGCCATCTAGAGTAACTTTTTTCGTAAAAGGAAGTTCAATCAGTTTAAAAAACTTTACCTGCCTGTGAAAACCAGTTTCCCTCCTGATGAAAATGTTATCGAAACCCCTAGTGTTGAGTTTTTTTCTCTTTTCTGTCTAGATCTTACTGTTCCTCAAGGGTTTCACTGATGATCAAAGAAACAAGCTTGCCATTGTCACAGGCATCATTCTGGCAAATGGTGAGTTTCATGTATATCTCAGGACATTAATATTTTAAAGTGTTCCTTTTACATATATGTGGTCTTAGAAGGTCACTTATGAACTCTTACATTGAATTCTGTGAACAGGTCATGTAAAACAGTTGTGTTTAAAACACAAAATGGCAAAAGGATGAAATGGCACTAGCCTAGTCTAAATAACACTCCAGTTAGCCTAAATAGCACCCAGGTTAGCCCAAATATCCCTGACTCGACAGTGGTTAGTTCTCAGTAATTGTAAGGGTTAACCCCTACAGACGCTGGTATCCCACATTGACTCTTACATGTAGTGCCATTTTGTGTTGTAAACATGCCCATGGATGTAAAATAACTCTTGTTTGAGGCCGTTTTGGCGAAAGCCACTGACAGAGTAACTTGTTTTCATGTGGTGCTGTTTATTTTTCAATAATTATGTTGCAAACTGATTTTATTACGAGTTTGAATGTTCTTTTTTAATTTGACTGACAATGTAGCCTCTTTAAGAGGGTGAAAGTTTTTAGCAGACAGTTAATAGAATGTTCAAAGAATGTGATGATAACCTAATTTTATCCAGTCACTACCAGTGTTTTGTTGTTGTTTAAAAAAAGTAAGGTTTCAATAGTTTGGATTATTTTTCTTTGTAGGCATGGGTCCACCCATGGCATTGACTAGCCTCTTTAATGAGAACCTTGTCAAAGAAGGTGAGGATGTAGGTTTTTTACATCAATTGGTCACTTGAAGAGTGCCAATCTGCTACTTAACAATTAATTTATTAATATTAAAGCAGTGCAGTTCTACCTCGGTCGACATGTTGTAATTCTGTTTTTAAAATGTCTCTTAATGATTAAATTAAGTTCAACATTCCTCTCTCAGCTTCTTGAATGTTCACTAGTCGTATTCCCTGTTATACAGGCCTTGCTTTGCAATTTCTGACCAAAGTCTTCCAGTCTTGGGTCAAGGAAAAGGATTTTGCCAGTCTGAGCTCTTCTTTGAGGAAAGCAGAGTTAGAGAACAAACTATTGGTAAGTTTACGTTTGCCAAAGCCAAAGGTTTAATAATATGCAAATAAGTGTTCTGCGAGACACTGACCAATCATGATGTTTTGCTGTAACTAAGATCAATAAGTGTTTTCTCCTTTGATCACAAAGTTTTGAATGTACATGTACATGTAAGTTGATCTCCGACAGCTAAGGGAAGCGATCTAAATTGTTCAAAGTAGGGCGTGGTTACAAGTTTACACGAGCAGAATATTATTTGCAGCAAAACACATTTAGACAGTATTACCCATGAGGAGATCATTGTTTGTTGGCAGTTTTTGCAGGTCATGTGATGAGCTCTTAGCCAATGAAAATGAAGAAAAAATGCATGAAATGATAATTATCATAAATTATTAATAAACACTGGGAGAAAATTCAATAAATTTGTCTTTGCTGTAAACTGTCTTCAACATTGATGACCATCATAAAATTCATTGAACATTTGCAGGATTTAACAGTCCATTACTTTTCAAGAACTAAGTATTACAAAACAATAATTTGTTAATATATGCTTTTGTCCAATCTCCAATACACCTAACTGCGCATTATATAACTTGCATTCATGGATTAACTTGGGTTTATGGATTTTAGGTGAGACCTTGTTAGTAATGTTATAAGCCCTGTTGAGTATGTGCAATGCATATTTATTTGGTATAACCATGACAACTGAATTGATGTTTAATTAACTTAGTTTGTTTTTTGTTGTAAAGGAATTCTTTCCTCCCAACAAACAAACCCAGGAAATGTTTGAGAAACATTTCAATGCTCATGGATTGGAAAAACTTGTGGCATTTCAGGTAAGAATTAAGTCTGCAAGTAAACAAAAGAGTAACAAACAAGGTAGTGGTACATGTGATTTCATTGTTCATCTGTCACACTGAGTAGAAAAAGTAGTAAATAGTTAAATATGAGAAGGGGTGTGAATGGTAAATGCAGGACTTTGCAAGAAGGCAAAAATAGTGTTTTTCTTTGCGAGCCCGACACATTTTGACTTCTTCAATTACAAGACTGAGACTTCAAAGTGTTTTAAATGCGAGCTCAAGACATTCAGGTTCTAGGACGTTCAGAAGTCATTTGTAGAAACAAACGAACAAATGGGTACTTCAAGAAAATTTTCAGGTTAGCCTTGCCAAAAAATCGAGACTGTGAGACACACATAACTGCTAAAAAGATGAGAATGCGAGACCTGTGAAATTCAATGAATATTTTGTGAGACCCATAGACCCTCTGAATAAATAGATAACCAGACTTTGTACATCCTTAGCCTCATACTGATGTTTCCAGACAAAGGATTTTTTATATGAATGTGAGGCTTAAGATGTATAAGGTTTGTTATTCAAATTTAGGTGCCGTTTGTGTAAAGGGTCAATGGTTTTTGAAAGACTACCCCGATAACAGAACGAAATATTACTTCATGTAAAATAGGGTGCTGGTGCAGATCAGTAAATTAAAAAAAAAATGAGACATTACTACATGCTGACGTAGCCTCAGATATCTGGAACTCCCATTTCCAAGGACCTCAATTTTAAAAATTTTCTGGGGGAGGAGGTCCGCAGACCCCCTACGGGGACCACCTTGAGTGGTCCATATCTTGAATCCCCTTCTCTAGAATCCTGTATCTGCCCTAGGGGGTGACATACTCAATCAGCACTTGACTCCTGTTTTCAAATCAAAGAGTCACGAGCAGTCCCTTTCACGACTACTCTTTCACCGTTTGGTTTTCAGAAAGCCCAACAGGCCATGGGCACTCGAAGAGCTTTCCAACAACAGTTGAAGGAGATGCTGGACAATGAAACGCCTGTCAAAGATGTAAGTGCTTTCTTAACCTGAAACCTGTGACATTGCTAGTTTTATCTTCACAACCTACATGTAGATATTTTCGTTAAAATTAGCTCTGCGGCTTCAACCACAAAATTGCATCAAATAGCTCTTCCCCCAAAAATGCCAAAAAAATGTACTACCAATCAATCACTTTCCTTGTATCTGGAAAATTTGACAACCTAGATGGGAGACTGGAAGGTTCAGTCTGAATTTGTGAGACTCCCACATAATCTGGGAGAGTTGACTTGCACACTAATGAGTAGACTTGCCACAATTCGACCTTTTCTAAATCCTTGACTTATTTATCTCTCGAGTGAAGCGAGAGAGTAATCTTCAGGCAACGAAGGAGCGAGCGCGAGCAACATGACTTATTTATCTCTTGTGCAAAGCAAGAGGGTAATCTTTGAGCGACGAAGTCGTGAGCATGTGCAGTGTATGACTTATTTATCTCTCAAGCGAAGCAAGAGGGTAATCTTTGAGCGACAAGTTGTGAGTGCAAGCAACGTATGACTTATTTATCTCTCGAGTGAAGCAAGAGGGTAATCTTCGGGGCCAAGGAAGAATTTTTGGAAAGGACTTTTAGAACGTGTAACTAATCAGATACAAATCAGGTTGGGACTAAGTTATCAAATATCCCTCTTTGCATGCTGTATTCATTCCCTGTTAGGAAGACATCTGAGGTTGAACCCACAAAATTTCATGCCAGTAATGGAGCCCTGTGCAGAAATCCACAAATATTCAATATTGAACTACTGTCTTTCAAGTTTGTTAAGAGAGTCAAATGAACGTTTTGTGCCAAGCGCTAATTAACAATTAGACCCATAGCCCGCAAGGGCTATGGGTCAATAGCCCATGAGGCGAAGCCGAATGGGCTATTGACCCGTGGCCCTTAAGGGCGAAGGGTCTAATTGTTTTAGTATCACCCAACTAGTCGGACAGAAAAGGCAATAAAAAAGTTAGCAAATGCAAGTTGAAGAAATATTTATTTGGGAATAAACCGAAAGAAAGCGTCACGCTCGATTGCGCCAATTTCACTACTCGAGGACTATTACTAATAGTCCTCTAGTAGCGTAGCCAATTAAAATGCAGGATTTGCATTAGTCCACTAGTTGGGTGATACTAATTTATAATATTATTACGATTAATTGCATGTAAAATACAGGTTGATTTCAATGTTCTGCTGGTGAATTACACACAATGTATGATTGTCTTTGATTTCTCTCACAGATGATATCCACTTGCAAGGAGGAAATGAAAAAATCTGAACTTCCTGAAGATGATGTGGTGTATTTGGTATGACATACAACTTTTGCTAGAAGTCTTGGAACACTTCTGATTACTGTTGTGCCAGCAAAATAATGGTGTTTGTCTTCGCCTTCCCTGCTCCAGCCCAAAACAGTGTTGATGTTTTTCCATCCAACAGAATCCAAAACATTCCTGACCAACAATATACACTAGAGAGGAGGAAGAAATGATTTATGACTTCATACTTCAGAGTTATAATCGTCACCTGTTGGGATTTTGATAAGTGCCACGGGAACTTTTGGTCAGGAATTAACAAATTGTGATGTTAGTTAATTATTAATAAAAATGTTCTTGATTACTACAGTCAAGATAGAAAAAAACGGGTCTGACAGACTTAGTCTAGCAATTAACATCCAAAGGCCATTTTTACTGGAGTTGAAACTTACTTAACATCATAGATTTAATTACGAGACATAAATTTTTTAATGAAATTTTTCAACTGGTCTAATGCCGTAACCATACATGCACATGTACTGCAATGTGACATAACAAATGAGTACAGCCAAGCAATGATGAATCTTCACTCGTTTCAGGTGTGGAAAGGCTTAATGCGAGCTGTGGAGTGGAACAAGAAAGAGGAGCTTGTGGCTGATCAAGCTCTTCGTCATCTCAAGGTAGATCATTCTACACTTCATAATAGGCCGCATTCATATTCTAGGAATTGGACTAGAACTAACTTGGAATGGAGGCTCATCCTGGGAATATCATTGAAAAGCAATTACCAGTAATGTCATTTGCATTTGCAATGACTCCCTGCATTAGCCTCAGTTGCAAGCTAGTTCCAGTACAATACAGAGAATACGAATATGGCCTAGTATTGTTAATTTAGTGATACAGTGGTATACATTGTGTAACTTTCTCTTGATGTTACTGTGCATCACAGTTGATGGTTTCTGTTGTCCTTATAGGTTTACGCTCCCCTATTGGCAGCATTTACCTCTCAAGCAAAATCTGAAATCAACCTTTTGGTCAAAGTTCAGGTACAATATTTTAATAAATATAATATATAATACATCAGGGTACATCTGCTGTGTATTAACTAAAGAGAACGACTTATTACAGTATAGTATGCATCATTTACCATTATAGGGACATATTCATGCATGAATGTCATACAGTTTGTAAGAGCACAAGAAGTCATTCATCAACTGTAAGTTGTTCAACTAGATTTTACAGCTCTTGCTTGACGCATTTTACTGACTTAAAAGTTAAGTACCGGTATGTCAAGCTTAGTAACATACATCAAGCTGGAAAGGTAACTTTGGTTCAACAACAGGGTGATTATTATAACCACCTACTTATAACATTCACCCATGAAGTAATGATAAATTTCATTTTGTGACACTTGATCATTCTATACACTCAAACGTGCAGTTGCGACCACCTCTTGTAAAGTGACCACCTCATGTAAGTGACCACCCCTCCTTTGTAACCAGTTTTCCAAAATACCAAAAGTTTCCAAATCAAATCATTATATTTGGAACCTCTTGTAAGCGACCACGACCACTTTAAGAGCTAAAAGTTTGAAATTTTCTTTTGTATTTAACCTGCCATAAGCGACAACTTCACAGATAATAGAGCAGAAATTGGATATTAAGGTGTTGTAACATTATTGTATTGCTGGGTAGCACAAGAGACGGAAGTATTTCAAACGGAAACAGGATTTTTTTCTTCAAATCGACTTTTCATGTGAATGAAATGTTCAAAACGTGGGGTAAGTCTCTGCTGTCACAATATGCTAATGAGGCACAATTTTGACCCAATATTGTCTAAGCTCTCGTAAGTGACCACTTCCCGTAAGCGCTTATGGGAGGTTCAACTGTATGTGGATTTTAAAAATGATTTAAAAACAATTTTGATATTTTGAAACCTTTTTTAATTTTGATGTGGTCTTTTTTTTCCAGGAATACTGTTATGACAACATGAACTTCACAAAAGTGTTTCAGAAGATGGTCATGCTGTTGTACAAAAGTAAGTGAGAAAAAAAAAAAACATGACTGTATGTTATATATTCTGTTAGAATATATAACATACAGTCATGTTTTTGACTGGCCCAAGAATTGCCAATGGACCATTTCCGAGTAAGTAAGTAAAGTAAGTCCAGTTTATTGTGTATATACACTTAGCTTTTGTGAGCTAGTTTGCAGGTATAACACAGAAAGTAAAAATAAAAGAACTAAAATTAGTTACCTTGTGCCTCTGTTTCAAAAAGAGTTGTAGTGCAAAACCTTTCAGAGGAAAATGAGTTCAATCGGCATGAAACTGAACTTGTAGGCAGAATACATTTTCATATGAATGGTTTCGCATGAAGACTTGTCACAACTTTTCCATGTAGTGCAGCCAGGTTCATTGGCTGCAGTGACAGAGTCCCTTATGACAATCATGCTCTAGTTCACTCAAGGTGGAAGGCAATTGTGGGGGGAAGGGGGGTGGGGTGGGGGGGGGGGGGGCAGCACAGTGTGATGTGAATACATGTAGATTTGATTACTGTTCATGAAAACCAGAAAAAGCTGTTCAGGTTACTGAACTTGCAGTACCTATCTCTGCATGTACTTATTTCTGGAGGTGGGGATTGTAAAACAATTCTGAGGACAGTGACATGTGATGGATTATTTAGTATTTCTTCCCTGGGGAAGTAACAAGAATGTGCCTTGTTGTGCAGGTGTACATGATTGAAGCCCTGTCCGATCAGGAAATGTTTTGCGACCAAACATGATCAAACACTGTTTTGTACTGAGTGGCCAAACCGTATCAAATGTGTTTGAATGAACAAAATGTTTTACAGTGTTTGATCAAATGTTTGTCATCATTCAAATTTTATCCAACACTATCAAACAAGGTGTCCAACATGAAAATGGTTGGACACCAAACAATGTGTGATCCTTTTTGGTCACTGAACATTTCCCATTTGGACGGGGCTTTACACCAAGGACTCATACATTTTGTGTGGTTTATGCTAACTTCTAATGTCCCTACTGTAACAATGCACTTCAAAGCAGGGAAAGAAGGAGTGCAAATATTACTGGTTACAGAGTAGCAACCAAATTCTTAGAGCTCCTATTAAGAAAAAATTATGCCTTATGTGCAGGAATTAATAATGATTTGAATGTGAATCATTTTAATTTTGTCACCTTTAGCTGATGTTCTGAGTGAAGACACGATCATTAAGTGGTACAAAGGAGGCCATTCCTCGAAAGGAAAAAACGTCTTTCTTGAGCAGATGAAGAAGATGGTTGAGTGGCTACAGAATGCAGAGGAAGGTATGTTGACGTTTCATGTGTATTGATATTACAACAAAGTATCAAGAGACATACATATTTAACAAATTCAGGTCTGTTTTTCATGTGTCTGTCCTGTTATTGATCATGATTCCGTCGTAACATTGTCAAAATAGCTGTGGATCCACGAGGCAATAGCCAATGTTATGACAAAATTCATTCTCAATAACAGGACAGTGGCATGAAAAACTGATGTCAATCTGTTTTTTACAACAAAAATTGTAAATTTATGTGTCTGCCCGGTTATTGATAATGAAAATTAGCCAATGAATGCACAAGAATTTCTGTAGTAATTGTAAAATAAGTGTTTGATAAAAGGACAAGATGCAGGTTATTAATAGTTTAGAACTCAAATGGAGGCCTGCATTAAAACTACGAAAAAAGTTGCCTAGACTTATGAAATGGAAATTTGTCATCAAAATGACTTGCAAGAATTAACTTGTAAATGAGAATTTTGGACTACTTTCACGTTGTGCCAATTTACTCAATATTAAAACAGTTTATGCAGCAAACAAAACCAAACAGGTAAGCTTATATCTCTGAAGGTAGTGACAAGAAAAAACTGCTGAATGTAAAGTAATAAGCAGATTCCTAACTTTTTAAACTTGTGGTAATAAATAAATCTAACGTTATTTTTATTTACTTATTTAGAAACAGAGTCTGAGGACGAGGATGAGGAAGGAGCTTAAAAGCTAAACTCTCTAAACTACTTCATTTAGTAGAGAAAAAAAATAATAAAATGCATTGTAGTGTGTATGAAATTGAATAAATAAACATTTACTCGCTTAGAAATTGCTTTTATCTTCCATTAGTTAACAACTGAGGGCTTTTGTTAATTCATAACTCTATCATGATCAGTCAAGTTGCACAGTGGCCTTTGAACTCTAAATAAAATTAATTTGTATGGGGCATTCAGGAGTTTCATTAACATCTTCAGGAAGGAAAGTGGTTTTCACTGTGGGTAAAACTTTTTGAACTGATTTTTTTTGTAAGAAAATCTTCCTCTACATGGTCAAACCAGGTGGACAAAATCATCCTCACTGCCTGTGAATTTGCCCAGCACCTAGCCCTTAATGAAACACAATGTCTGACACAAATATTATGCTTCTGACAACATCTGCAGGGTTGTCCAGCTGTAACTTCAATCTTCACACCCGCAACAAAGTTGTTACTTTGTGGGTGAATTGTACAAGGACCAATTGAACATTCTCGGAAGTAGCGGGTGTTACAGGTTAGGCTCTTAATGAGAACACTGATCAAGATTCATCACTACCATAACCTGAAAGTTCTATGTTTATGAGCCCCTGTCATGCACTAGTGCACTTAGAGTGTACATGACAGATATTTTTTTTATTTGCTTAATGGAATCTACATGAGATCATGATTTGGAAATCGAAAAAAAAAAAAAAAGAAAAAAAATGGTAATCATTGTTTTTTTTCAGCCTGACTAGTCCTAGGTCAACCCCCTGTGGTTTCTGACCCAACCAGAAGTGGAATTTCATGTTTTCAGATCATGGCTACAATGCGGTGTAAAAAACCACAATATCCTCTTTTTGTTTCTATATCACGATCTCTTGAAGATTCTCTTAAGCAAATTTAAAAAATATCTGTCATGTACACTTTAATAGTCTTTGTAAGCGTGGGATAGATTCTCATGGGTATAACAAAATTAATGTTCATGCCAACCAGAAAAGGCAAATCCATAAAATATAATCTAAAAATAACCAAACCACATCAGACTGTCACAAATATTAGTTATCACTTTATTGATGAAATTTGTTTTGGGAATCATCTAACCTGACTAATTCCCAGTTGTTTCTAAATTGAGAAAAAAAAAAACAGAATGAGAGGTACGAGGCAGAGATTTCTATTAACAGATCAGGACTCTCAGGAATCTAGTTCTCTCTTCTTTCCTTGTTCCCATAAGTGCCTTGTGATGTCCTCCTTAAAGATGAATTGCGACTTTAGTAAGGCTGAAGTACGAGGCTACAGGTTACCACAATTTCTGTCCAAGTCCTTGTATGAAGCAAGTCATTTGTTATTGCATTCAATGACATAACTTAAGGTGATCTTCTCTACACTGATGGTGCAGTCCTGGCAAGCTGTTTTGCAGTATTTGTTCTTTGTGGCACTAGATGTAGCTTCCCACAGACTTTCCACACTCCATATTTATTGGTGAGGTGACGTTCAAACACAACAAAATCAACAATTTCTTTAACTTCCTTATCACTTCCTGTTATGTGCCGTCCATGTTTATCTTTAATTGCCATGACCTTCATATAAACAATAGAAACAGTATTGACTGCTGTCCACGCAAGCATTCCATTGAATAATCCCCCTTTGAACGTATTTTGTTTTATTAAAGTAAGTCGGGGGGGGGGGGGTTTGATCTGCACTAAAACGATTTTATACCAAATGAGTCAAACTTCTGGTAAACATATTTCTGCTAGCTTCAGAAGTAGACAAAAATGAATGCAGATGCCCACTGCATGTAGGTTTTTGAAGCTAGCTTGAAATATCAGCCTCCTTAATTAACTCTTTGGTTCTGCACTGGTCAATGTTCAATGCATATTGTCTGAAAACATTGTTGGAACACAGTTGCAAGAGAAATTCAAACATGTCTGGCATTATTTTTATGACAGCAAGAAGAACCAAACCCCACATTTTTCAACCTTGCATTGGCTACGTGGTATTATACTAACACTTTTTGCTACTAACTTATTGTGCGACAAGGATACAAAGTTGCATTGTCCGTGGACTTAGAAAGACTTTCAGAGTGATGCAGTGATGCCAACAGTTTCTGGTTTTATTTGTTTTATTTTCTCTATTCAGCATCTGCCTCAGCCCTTGCATAAGCCACATTTCACAAAACGTTACCTAGTAAAGTGCCTGAAACAAATCTACAAAACATGTAGTTGAGATGTTTTTTTTCTTAAAAATGCTTTCTTACCTGTTTTGAATGGATTTTGACAGTAACTTGAACAAAAATGTTTTGTTTTCTCTCGACTGAAGCCACTCTAACATGTAAAACCTGAGGCCTTGTTACAGCTGACACAAAACGCCAGTGAAGATTTTTTTGTGGAGGAAAGTACTCGTTGCTGAGTACCTGAAATTTGAAATCAGATCAAACAGTAACTTTCTCTGACTGACTTATTAGTTTTTGTTACATCTTGTCTAGAATCTTGATCACCTAAAGCTCGCCTTCAAGGACAGGTGGCTAACCAAGTCACCCCTAGTTTTCTTAGCATGAAGCAATTAAGAGTCCTAGTCTTCATTTGTCTCTCTCTCTTTTTCTAAAAGTACTTATACCCCAGGGGGAGTCTCCCATGTGAAAATGTTGGGGATGCTTGTTGATGAAATTTGAATTAAACCCCTAAATGAGACCAATCTGGGCTTGAGCATTGTCTGTACCCTAAAAACTGACATTACTGGTGTTTTTTTATTATTTCTTTGAGAGTAATCCTAAAAGAAACCTTGACTGCTAAAAATAGCAGTTTTATTTGGAACACCCTATAGCCTAAGTGGGACCAAAGCCCATGATTTACACCCCTACGCAAGATGATGCAGTTGACCTGCACCTCTTTGAATCCTGTTTTGATTCGTTCTTGTTAATCTTCACTTCTTTTGTTCATAGGTTTTGGGGGCATTGTTTGTGTTGTTTACCTATTGTTCCGTTTGGCCAATTATAAAGAACCTTGAAAACAGTGCAAGTCACCCCGCATGACCAGCATCTTCAACCTTTTCACAAGGGTGTTCCCCCCCTCCCCCAACTGGACTTGGAAGATGTTATTTTAATGACATTTTATTAAAATAATGGACCATTTGTTAAGATTGATGTGAGCATACCGTGTAAACTTTGTTTGTGACAACCTCCTGGAGATCCTTTTTGCTTTTACTGCAAACAAGCATTTACCATTGATATTAAATATTTTACTAGTATTTTTTTCATAAACTGCTAGCTGATGATCATTAACCAACTTTTTTTTAGGTAAATTAGCTTCACATTGCTGAAATCCATAACAAAAATGTGTTTTAATTAAGCTGAAGAGCTGAATGCAGAAAGGTCACACCGAGGACAAAGTGTCAGTCTTAAATTTCCTAAGACAAATCCTTGACTATTAGTACATTAACCTCAAACAATCTTGACTGAACCTAGCTCTACTGTACCTATACTTTTATAATCAGCCTTTATACTGCATTACATGATGCAAATGCCAGCTATCCTATTGAATGTATGGCAGATAATATCCCTACCCTGCCTATGGGAAGTTTTCTGAGTTGACAACCTCGACAATGACCTCTCTGAAAATTTCAGCAGCAGACTTTTGAATCCTTTACCCACCAGGACTCTTGTACGATTTTAATCCTTGGGGAGTGTTTGGATGTTCCCTGGGACGTAATTATTTTCTAGACTGGGATGAATTGACAGCAAGCCTAGCATCTATATATTCACTATGTTCTGCAGACCCACCTAATAAGGGCTTTATTTACATCAATGTAAATATTTTGAGCCTGTTCAGCAAATTCTCTGATCTTAAATGGTTTGACATATTTTCTTACCACGGCAAGGCTACAGAAGGAAAACAGAGAGAGAAAACTAAATGAGTAAAAACTGTTTGTGACAAAACTCTTGCATATTTACTTGGTCACCTGGCTTAATGAAAAATTCCACTATAGCGTTTTAAATTACACCAGGTAATTACACCAGGTAGTCTGTTGTGAATAAGCCAGCTAAATTGACCTTCTAGAGGAAGCTGTTACAAAAATTGTTTATTGCTTTCCACATGACAGGAGCTGTAACCCAGGAGCAGGGGGAGGCTCTAATACATAAAGGATGGGTGCTCGTCATACCTGTTAGCGGTTAAAAAAGTGGTTTTAGTACCTCTTGGGCTGTTTAGCATCAAAAGGTCCACGGCGGGAGTTTTTTTGGTACATTTTGGGGGTATCGAGCCGAAAAAATATGACAGGAGATAATGTGTTATGTAAGAGCTGGTACCTCTTAGGGGAGAAAAAAATTTCAAGCCTTGCAACAAAACAGGATCTTGGTACCTCCTAGGGGTTCTCTTCAAAATTTCCAACAAGCACCCATGTCCTTTTCACATGAGAGTTCCCCTTGCAGGGAGGGCTGTAGCATGCTAGGCACAAGTGTAGCAGCTCTTGTAAGTTTGTAATTGCATTTGTCATCAGTGTAGCAGCAGCAGGAAGACAACTGGTTTTCACAGGCAAAATTATTCTCGCAACCGGTCAAGTTGCCCAGTGCCTGACCCTTATTGAAACCCCTGGCAGCTGTTAGAATTGCTTTAGAGCTAGAGTCATCAATCTGCTTGGTTTGTTCCATTATTCTTTCAAATGTTATTGAACCAGTCATGTGAGACCAAGTGCAAGTCAGAGTGGCTACCTGACCTGGGCAAGGGTAACCACCTACTGCACTTCAAATCTTCTTGAATACACTTCATTGTCCATTTTAACAATCTCTTTACCTGTACACAGTCCACAAGCCATTTTTGAGTGCATTCCATCTCTCCTTTATTCCCTACAAAGAAAAAGACACGACATAAAATTTAAAAAAATGTTGGCCTGATAGATTACTGGTAGCCCAGAACAGAATACGCTAGAAATGATTGTTTCACTCAAATTTGTATAATAGGTATTGCAACACAGTCAAATACTCACCCAGGGAGTGAAAAAATAATATCTTCTTATGGGAAGGTAATCACTGAAAATTGCTCCTACAAAAAAATCAAAGATACATATTTATTCAAATTCTTTCATCATCCTTGTTGCACCATAGGATGCATAAGGTCTCACGTGCGAGTTGGGCTTCATATTTAAACTTTAAAAATAAGTTGTGAGATCAGCTGATGACTTTTTGGGCTAGCAAGCAGGTGTGACCCGGTCCTCTATGCATCTCTATTGTTCTCGGAAGCTCAAAAGCCCCTGTCAAGACAGATAGCAGCAATTTTGGTTCAGTGCTACCAGATTAAGCTCTTGCCAGTCAAAACCTGAAATTTACCAGCCATTTGTCCAATTACCAGCTGTTGTTTGCAGGCTTGCATTATTAGACAATGCTCAGTTAGTAGCACTAAACAGGTCAATCTAAGATAAAATGCACTTAACTGTTTATTCTTTTGGCTTACAAAAGCTGGAAAGAAGAAGACGGGAGGGGACAAAATAATATTATGTCATATCTGTGTCAAGCAGTAGCCCATTAACAAGTATCCTAAACCAAGATTTGACTTTATATATATAAGTGTTCTATCTATCACTGCTACAGATGCCATACATGAAATATCCTCTCAAATAGCGACCCAGATACAGGTAAGATATAGCTCTGTAATAGAATGTGAGCAGTATCTCTTTTGCTCCGAAATCCCTGGGGAAGAATGCAAAACAAGTGAGCGTACATGCATGACTGAGAGCGTGACATGTGAGCCGCAAGGAACATGAGTGTTGAAAGACGAGGGACACCTGTTGTAGCTTCACATGGCTTCGCATGGCATACTCGCATGCTCAGGACTGCTTGCTTGTTTTGCGTTCTTCTATGCATTAACCCCCACAGATTTTTTAGCAAAAGGGAGACTGCTCACAGTCTTATGTAAGAAAGGGCTCTTTAATCAAAACTCAACAAAGTCTGACTATGCTTAATCTGACCATGGTAATCAACGGAAAATTGTTTGGCATTTTGATGAAGCTTGTGTCTGTCAATCCATTGAGTTTCCTATTGACATGTTAATGTTGCCGTTAAAACTTACCACTATCTGGAACCCTGCCAGTGATACAGCTTTTATAATAAAATGAACACACAGTTTTACCTGGACTATCAATAATTATTGGTCTGTCTAAAGGTCTTGCCACTGACATTCTGGCTAAATATGCACCATGTTGACTCTTCTTCTGTTCTTCAAGCTGCTTTTTCTGAGGGTTTGGTCTCTTACCAAAAGGAGAAGTCTTACTGAATTTACTTCTTGTCTGCATCAGCAGAACAGAGGTGACCAGGCAGTCGTGTGTTCTGAAGATTGTAGCAGGACTGAAACACTGTTACAAGAAAGATGACTTTTTTTTAAAATTACGAGCCACATGTTTTACCTTTGTTTTAGTTTGGGTTTTACTAACAGTTTGAGATTGGCCGAGTAGTCTAATTGGTAAGTAACTGGTCTGGTTTTGGTTTTATGACACAGTTGAAAACCTCTCTAGACATCTACAAAAATTGTGTTATCAACCCCAGAGCACTTCTCTTTAATGCTTGACCAACGGTGCCCTGTCAAAACGAAGACTTAGGGGTCAAGAAATTATGCAACTAAATGCCATTGGTAAGGTTCATGAATCCTTTTGTATTGGTTTTCATGGATAAGCCACATGTTGTACTGTGGTCTAAATTGATTGTAAATTTATTGTTGCAAACAAACCAGTTAACCATTTACACTAGCGACAAGCCATCTGTTTGGGTTTCTGTTAACTGATATTTAAATCTTGTATTTGTTTCTAAATTGTTTAAATACTTGACCCCATTAGTACTTGTACTAAATTGCTTATCGAGGTCAAACAAACATAATTTATGTATTTCTTTGTTTTATTCTATTAAACAATTAGCTTATGAGCTTCAGATTTCTATCACATGATAGTTGACGAGGGTGTAGCCTGAGTCAGCTATCATGCATAGAAATCTAGAGCAAATAATCTAACTGCTTTAGTATAAATCTACAAGTCGTTCAAAACTTCATCTCAATCCTCTTTACAGACACTTCAAAATGCCAAGAAGAGGCGGTCATTTTGTTAACAAGAGCACACTGCTACACTACTCACTATCTATTACAGAATAGATAGTGAGTAACGTAGCCAATCAGAGAACGGCATTCATGGTGGAACGCTAGTAGATTTATACTAAGAAATATATGTGCTTATCCACAAGGTCGGGGGGGGGGAGATAGTTTAGAGGAGAGAGGGGTATTGCATTACAAATCTGTGGACATTTTCTCTTCCCTACTTGCTTATTTATGTCAATTTGTTGCATTCCATAAATTAAATAACTTAGTACTTCTTTCTTGGTTTTACAGTAGGAAAAAAATTTAAAGTGGTCTCGCTCCCAAGACGTGAAGACGATCTGATATATATAGATATATTTAAGCTTATAAACAAACCGGACAGACAGCCATAGACAGTCTGTTTCTAACAAACTCAATCAATTTAACAATTGGTTACGGGCATGGTCAATTGATTATAGGCATTAAAAAGATCCGCAAACAACAAAACGAACGATAAACAAACCTTGGATCTTGAACAAGCAAGTAGTCTTGCCGCCGCCATCTTTGTCACTTAGCAGCCAGGCCGTGAAGAATTTCACGCGTGCCTGGGAACGGAAAGACGTCATCGTTTCAGCGAGGGAGGACACTGACAGTGACGTCACAGGTGACATAAATTTGTTTACCTCCTCGCACGTTTTGTCAGTTCACAGTTCTTAGAAGAAGTGAAGTGTTTGGAGCGTTTCAGACAACGTTCGTTCTAATTCTCGCAAAGTCAAGCTGGTCAAGGATTTTAGAGGCGTTCGAACGATCAGAAAAATGGTTCTCGCACTTATTAGAAAAACTCCGGAGGTGAGGACATTTTATTATCGCTCTACAAGTTATGAGACCATAGTCGTGCTCTCGTGCACGACATGGAATTTTCACCATAACGATCGGCAAGGTAATCAAGAAGGTACTTTTAAGGTTCACCAGAGAAAAGCAGTAGAAAATAGTAGTCGTATGAAATAGCGAGTTTCCTCGATTGTGATATTTTACCATTGTAGTTTTGGATTTTACCCAATTTTAAAACGACAAATTACGTGTACAAGGACCTGCAACTTTTGAAAGCAAATTAACCAAAAGCGAAAGTTGCATTTATATGAATTAATGAATTTTTAACTTCAAGCAAAACATGAAAAATGGGTTTATCGCCATATAAACCCAAAAGTAACCCTGCTTTCTCTGATTTTAGTCCTTAATTTTAAGTTACGGAAACGAAAAGTTTGATATGAGGCAAAATTGTTTCTTAGCTATTTATAGAAACAAAAGTGATGCACGTGAGAGAAAGACAGTCGGGTTGTCAAAATGAGACGAATTTTTGATTAGTTTGAAGGACGTCTAGTTGAGATAGGCCGATTGGTTGCCCGGGATTGGTTGATACGTTTTATGCATTTAAATCACGTGGAAGAAGACACTTTCATCGAAACAGTAGGAAAAAAATACCTTTTCATGAATATATGCTACCCACACGTCACTTCAATTCTTGGAAACTTCGGTCTAAAATTCCTGTTTACATTTCACGACTTCTCACAGCGACATTTTTTTACGAAAATGACAAAAACGTGTTGAGGTTCTTTACGATTTTATTTCATTTTAATTTTATTTCCTTTTCAGATTGCTCCTCTTATTGTCATAGTTTGTACTGCTAGTGTAGGCGCGATAGCCTTCGGGGTACGACAAGCTACGAAGAACCCTGAAGCTTGGTACGTAATTACTGTTTTTATTAAACCCGACGAAAAATCGTCATTGCAGAGAACAAAACAAAATTCTACAAAAACTGAAACATATTTGATTTGAGCTCTGTTTCTAATTTCTACGGATGAAGTTGCCTCGCACGTGATGGAATGCAATCTTCACAAGGCTTTTGTCTTTGCTACATTCTGTTTCATTTTTCCGCGTTTAGTACAAAATGTAACAACACAATGCTAATTTTTGGTGGTTGACGTTTACTTCCGCGCGTGACGCATGACACGATGCACGAACAGTGTTCGAAAAGTCTATTTTTGGTGCTAATTCGCTACAAACGTTCTTCAGAAGCCATAGGCGAGAGAGAAACACTGATTTGAAATAGCGAAAAGAAGTTGCGAAACTGTTATTCTTAGGGTAAATATTGACTTTCGTCCGCTGAGCAAACATTAATATAGAATTGCGTGACTTGAATGCTAATTTAATCGGCTATAGCGCGGACGCGATTCCGCGAAAAAAAAGGTCAAACTGTAAATGGTGGGTTTCGGATTCACTGAGGAAATAATAACATTCCACCAGTATCGGAAAGGAATAAGAGTTCTACTGGGTTGGAGAATTTTAATGTAAGATTGCAAATCATAGAAAAAAAACAAAACTTTTGTGTAACAATAATCATTACAACAGAAAATCAAGTATCGAACAGGAAGTAGGACATTGAGCAACAGAACAATATGAGTTTTGGTATCAAAAAACGTTTCTTTAGATATAGAGAGTGTACAAAGAAAAAGCATAGCAATTAATTGATTGAAATAATTCTGCTATAAAAATATCATTTTTTTAACAGCTATCTTTTGATTTAGGTATTAATTGATTTATTAAGCTATTAATTAATTATTTATCTTTTATTAAAAGGTATCATAATTAATCTATTTATTTATTTATTTTTGACAGCTGGGACAAGAGAAACAACCCTCATCCTTGGCTGAATATCAAACAAAATGAACAAGTTAAGGTAAGCATGATAAAAACACTAACTCTCCTTACTGGTCAGCACATACTGTATGTGTTACAAATGAAAGTTCTGAGAATTTGGTAATATATCATTGAAGAAATGTCAATAATTACAGTAATTAGTATGTTCTTTTAAAATGATCAATTTACCTGAAGTTTTAATCTATTGTCAACAGCTTTACAGTCACACCGACTACTCAAAGCTTGGAGACGACAAAGAAGCCTGAGGATTGAAAGTAGGAATAAAAGTCCTTGGAAACTATTATCAAGATGATATGGAAATTAAACACAGCCAAGAGTTAATTTGGGTTAGAACTTGTGAAGAAAGGCTTATAATTTACCTTAAGAATTAGATGTTATTATAAATTACAAAAGTTTATAAATTAAGTCAAGAAGTATTTGCAGTATTATTTAATAATAATTTATGTCATTTACTCAAACAGAGTTAGAGTGTAAACGACTAGAGTACAGGATTTAAGTTGAAGATTTGTAGTTAAGGAAACTCCATAACTTTGTAGGTCTTTATACCTCTCTTATAGCTATAGCCAGGATCAATAGCCCTGTAAGTCCGGATTAACCTATTTTAGTGTAATGTATTTATTTTCTTACATAATTAAAGGAGCTCAGTCAAGGTATTTTGGCTTATTTTGGCCTCCGACAAAATTACCTTTACATTGAGGGAAACGTGAAAATAAAAGTATACTAAAATAGAAAAACACCAAAGAGCGGGATAATAAGATAAACCATAAAGGAACAAGTTAAGGAGGGAAAAGATTGACATGGATTACAAACGACGAACTTGAAAAATTTACGTTAAACTTTTCAAGATGCACAAACCCTGACGTAGCTTCTTTCCATAAAACAGAGCATGAATTTTCGCATGCTTTACTGGAAGCGTAGCACAGTGTCAGCGCAATTTCATGCATGAAAAGTGTAAAATGTTTTGAAAGAAATTTAGTTCTAATAAAATAAGAACGAAATAATTTTCGGTACTTTTAGTTTTTGCTTGTTTGTTTCGTTTTGTATTTGCTCTTTAGTTTTGGTGTGGTTTTGGTTGCTAATTCGTACAAGTGTGTGTATCGAACCTGAGTCAGGTGAGTAATTAAGGGAAATGAATTAAAAAGAAAACGAGTTTAGTAGAGAGCATATTTCTGTTAAAGAAAACCAAAAACGAAGACGAGCAAAAAAAGCGAATATTATTGAAGCAGTTAATTCAAAATATTTCATTTGTTAGTCCTGTCAAAAGTCCCACAACCTATGCTGAAATTGCTTTGTTAATTGCGACGTACATACTGATTTAGAACCTTACTTTTTTTGTAATTACTGAACTTTGTAGAAATTAAAATTTTTCTTCTTTTTTTAAAACAAAAAGTTCCTTCTGTTTTGTGATACACCGATTGGAAAGAACAGGTTAGAATCTTTAACATGTAAAATCGAGCTATTATTACTTATCGACAAGTAATCTTTCTGGCTTTAATTAATTGCAGTCATTATTCCTGGTCCCTTTTGCCGAGTCAAATACAACAGCATTAATCATTTCCCTTGAGTGTTAAAATTTGAAGCCGATCATTTAAAATTCGTTCTACTCCTTTTAACCCTTCCGATTACGTTTTTAGTCAATTTAGAAAATGAATTTTTTCCCCTTTCACTGGTCACATCGCACGTATTAATAACGTAAAATGTGAGTATTTGTGTTGTTTTTTTTCTGTGAAAATGTACGAAAATATATTTCGCACTCGTTAGTGTTAGCTACTGTTAGCTAGCTGTCCTATTTCTCGGAAGTAAATAATTTGTTCACCTTAATAAACAGATTTACCTTGCATAAATCAGTCTGAAATAAAGGTTTATCCTCCTGAAGTTGAGTAATTTCATGCCTTAAAATAAAATGACGAAGTTTCATATTTTTAAAGTCCTTCAAATTGTCAAATACTTTTCGCAGCTAGCGGAATCCTTTGAAAATTGGGGAATATCACTTTTTTTCCGGCTCCTCGATCGATCAGGCAATAGTTGTTCGTTGGTTTGACAGATTTGATCGATCTTCAATTCCTTAAAAATATTTGACGTAGTAATATCGCAATACTTCCTGGGAGCGAGGTAAGAGGTCCAATTGTGTTGCTGAGTAGAACGCGTGACGTCACACATGTCAGATGAACTTTTCAGAATTTGTTTTATTTATACTCACCAAAGCTAGGAGAAAGCGGAGAACCCCAGACTACAGGTGAAGCGATCTAGGGCATTTAGGCCGCGTTCGCTTTAAATACTCCAATTGCTCTTACTACCGGAGTTTTAACCGTTCAAGTTATCAAGGAAAATGGTTTTTGCTCTTCTAAGAAAATCTCCAGAGGTAAGGAACTCTTTTTCGCTATTGTAAAACGTGGCTTAAGCTTAAAATTTTCCGTCTTCCTTGCTGCGTGCACTTCAACACGTCCAATGTGCTTAGCGATAAACGGGGGAAGGAAGGATTCAGATTAATCCTTCTTCAGGTTCTTAAGTGTTTCGTCTTGTTAAATGTTTGGCTTTACGGAGTAGCAGAACGAAAAATCCAACTATGAAATGAAATTTGTATGTTTAAGGAGAAAACGTTTTAGATTGCACGTACCCGGCGAATTTATGAATTCAAAATTTTTAAATCGTAAAAAATAAGAAACAGAAAAATGATTTCATTCACGAACTCTGAGAGAGGATTAAAGATGAAACTTGAAACCCGGCAATAGGTTTGCTTTCTTGACATTGTCGCAACGTTTTGTACCTGAAAATAGTTTCTTCGCCATAGAAACTGTCTAGATTTTCTCAGAACGAAACCCGGGAGGTGATTTTTTAAGTAGGTCTTCTGCCCAGAGCTTGCCAGCTGTGATGGATATATTTGAATTTTAAAACAGCAATTGCGTAAATCATTCCAAAAATTAATACTTCTTACACGTAACTGAAATACTTACTTCTAGAAGATATCAGGTTCTATTGAATGAGTACGGGGATAGACTACCTGTAAAGAAAAGTCGAGGATATTGGAGAGTTGTCCGTTTTAGAAAGTTGACTGTGTTCTTTACACAACCGGGCAAAAATTTATGATGGGTGTATAAATACTATTTTGAAGGTCTGCGTTATCAGATTGCAGTAATATTTTTTGTTTCACCAATTTCCTTTTCAGCTTGTGCCTCTGTTTGTGATCATTGGAACTGGCTGTGCAGGGGCTGCTGTCTTCACGATAAGACAAGCAACGAAAAATCCTGAAGCATGGTACGTATAAACCCTGCAATTATGAGAAAGAAGTCTATTTATCACTTTTACATGAAATCCGAGAAACACATAAAGAAGCCGCTGCCAGCCATGAATCGATATTGCACTTGAACACGATCTCGCATTTTTCTTTCTCGTTTCTTCTTGGTATAATAATTATAATTATTTTGGAATAATCAACGTTAAGCGTTTTTCATTCCAAAGGGTTAAGAAGTTTTAATCGTATTACAATTACCGGTAATTATCGCATCTTTCGCAGAAATATCCCAGTGCTAGTGTCATCGAAGTGCAACTTTCTCAGCAGGCGTGAGTTTTAGCACGTACTTAGAGTTTAGACAAAACAAGAATTCTGATCGCGACATTTCAGTCTATCATTTTGCTCACTCAACTACTGAAGTCTGCCTTCAAGCATTTCTTCAAGTCTTTAGTCCAAAAGGCGGGCAGATTGTTTCTTATTTCGGCATTTCCGTGGTGATTGAAATATTTGTTCCTCGCGTCCCTTGATAGCAGCGTCAACTTGGAAATGTGACAGTTGTCATGTAAGAGATACGCATCAGCTGGCGTTGACTTATCGCAAGGGTAAATAAACTCCTTTAACATCATGCCAATATTTTTCAAATTTAATTTCACGCTCTCTTGCCTTCTTGTAGCAATATTAGCATGAAACATTTTCGTTTCCTTCGAATCGTTTTCTTTCCAAGTCTGTTTCCAGGTCAAAAGGGTTGTTACCCAAACAGAGGTATGCGTTTGAACTACAATTAAAACGAGAAACCTGAAAAGTCTATCTTTATTTTTATTTTCTACGTCATCCGTGAAGGAATACTAAAATTCTAATAGTTCCCTAGTGGGGGTGAGGGGGGGGGGGGGGGGGGGGGGGGGGAGAGGAGGGGTGGTGTAAGAAGTATTTTTTTTTTGGTTTCTTTCTGGAATCTTCCAAGGGGGAGGGGGGTTGGCAAGAACATGCAATTTTTTACTGTGCAGATATTATCTAAGGTTGTCATTTTGTCTTATATTTAGCCATTAGCTACAATGGCCATTTTAGAAGCATAAAATAATAATGATTATATAAAAATAAACACAAAAATTGGACAATATCTGCTTTCTAAGCTTCAATCTGCTCATAGAATTTATGTTTATGTTTTATTTATATTTTTCACAGCTGGGATAAGAAAAATAATCCCCATCCATGGCTCAATGTCAAGCATAACGAACAACTGAAGGTGAGTAGATTAAAATACTAAATATAAATTCTCCCTTGTGATTGCCATAAATTTCCTGTCACTGGGTTGTGAGAATTTGGTGGCATATCAAATCAAACTGTATCATGTGGTTGGTGACATCCTTAATTATTGTTATCAATGAGACAATTATTGTCTGATGGACCAGAAAGTAATATTGTAATGTAATATTGTTTAGGAATGAGGGAGCAAATGGGAATACGTGTATCTCCCAATCTGTAGCAAGGCAAGCCAATTTGCTACAATTTCAAGCCATTATCCATTGATTTGCAGATGTTCAATTTGCGTAAAATATGAATCTCCAAGTCTTGTCTTTCCAGACAATAAGGGGGAAAGAAAAATTCATGATCCAAATGATTACCAATTACCAAATAATGCGACAAACAAAATCTACAAAACCAGTCCTAAAATATGGATATATCTGCCATTTTAAAGGATCTGTGAATACTTTGAAATTATTGCCAAATCTTTCAATACAAACAATATATTTTGGCCAAATCTGAAACCTGGCAAACCTATTCAGCCCTCACTGGTATCAGAAACAACTAATATATTTTTTTTTCTTTCCATGAGCTGTTTTCAAAGTTACAATAAAAGGGGGCAATGATAACAAGTTAAAATTAATGCATTGTTCCAGAAAATATCCATACCCTCCCCTCCCATGCCTTGTGGAAATTCCAGTTTTGGTTCATACTTTCCTTTTAAAAATTTGGCTTTTGAGATCTTTCCACCCCCCCCCACCCCCCCCCCCCCCCCCCCCCCCCCCACCCCCAACTTGGAATTTCCAACAACTCTTTGGCATGGGTATGGTATAATTTCTGGAACTGGACATTGATAAACTTATCAACTGAAAGTATTTTTTGATGTTTTCTTACAGCTATACAGTCACACAGACTACTCAAAGATTGAAAATGTCAGGCCTGAAGCCTCATGAGTTTAACACTACACCAAAAAGGAAATGATAGCACGTTGATGAACTCAATCTGGTTTGCACTTTTCAAGAACTATTATAGTAGTTTAATTTGCAATAATTTAAGAGGATACACACTCAGCCCTATGTACACTAAAAAATGCAAGGAAGCTTCAAAGGGACATTCATGTTTACAACACAGTGAAAAGAAGATCTTAGACTTTTTCTTTGAATGGAAAAAAGCATTGATGTTGAAACTACTGTGGGTTTGACATCGGAAAATTGAAGTTTGAGTTTTGAAAATGAAAATATGATTTCTGAAACTGAGAAAACAAGCTCAATTTTTTAATCTATTTGTATGAATTGCTCTGACTCCAGATGAAAGCACTTTTTCTCACTTTAGATGAACAGGATTTTCCTTTTCACGGCTTCTATCCAAAAAGTAATGCTAATGCTTAATGCTAATAATTAATATCAGTTAATTTGCAATTTAAATTATGTAATCAGAGTGATAGTTATTAACAAAACTAGAATTAGCACTTTTCAACTCCAAAGGCCACTTTAGTAGTCTATAAACTTCAGATTTTCAAATTATTTACTAAACAGCTCATTGTCTAGAATGTTTAACAGCAATTTATCATATGGCTTGTGTTTGTACCAAAGGCACCCTGATTGGCTAATTCTTGGGCATTATTCTCTCGTAATGCACACAGGCCAATTATGGGCCTGCAAACTGAAAGCAAAAGGTAATTAAAAAACCATTGCATGAGAGTGAATTCTATTACCTTGACGAGCTACAATTTCAGGGGAAAAGCAAACTCCCAGAGTTAAATTACAAATGCATTGGTGCTGTACAGGATGAAGGAAACAGCTTAACAGCTTTTTAAAAGCCATATAATAAACTACCTAATTTTAACCTCAAAATATGTTCTGTCTTTACAGGAAAACCTCAAACCTTGCTGCAAGGTCCTGGTTTGAGTTTTCCTCATGAATACCTCACTCTCAGTTAGTAAATTACTTCCAAGTTATTTGTAGATCAGAAAGAACTTTCAAACCAGCACTAAAAAAATATTTTTCTGCAGGTTATGGCACCCTGACTACATTAAACATTTTGATACCAAAATACACAAATTTATATGGCACATTGTTTGATAGACTGCATGCAACTAACACTTCTCAGCAAGACGCAGCGAGACCTTGAGGACAAAAACAAGCAAAAGGAAAGAGCATGCTTATTCATTTCTCTTGTTTGTATCTCTCGGCCTTAGCTGCATGTAGGTTAACAAAGAATGTATCTTGTAAAGAAAAAACGAATGAACTTAGTACAACAACTTTAACTTGTAACTATACCCTTAAATGTTTTGTACCGGCCCATTGCTAGCTTTGTTTTGTACCGCAGTTATAAAGTTTGTATGAGAAGTGACAAATTAAAGGAAATACTGTATGTGGTCGATGAAAGAACGCCAAGTAAATAAATAGCCAGTATGTAGAAAAAGTAGTCTCGTTTCTCTTGTTATCAAATTCTTAAGTTTCCTCGCCCAAAAAGTTCATTTTGAACTTTTTTGTTGTCTTCAAGCGCTTCAAACACTCGGCCATTTTGCCCTTTGTGACTCTTTTGACGGAATAGTCCGTCGACTTAGCCACCACGCCTCCTGCAACTCGTTCTGCCGGCAAACGCCATTTTGTTGACTCGAGACAACGTTCGCTCTTCTTTCAGCGTTTTTTTCGGTGTCGAGTCTTTAGCCGAGAAAATGGTTTTGGCATATATGAGGAAACATCCCGAGGTAGGAAAACGTTCATCGTTTGGGTTGATTTATGTTGAATTCTTCCCTTGGGACTAGATTTATGACTTTATACGAGCTTGCGTACGAAAATGCATGTATGCTTAGCTTATTCGTGTATGGTCAGCTCTTTATTAGATCTGAGTCGTTTTAAAAGGACTTGGAATTGTCATTTGTTTAGTCCGGCGAAAAATTAAGTTGCTCTGATTGAAATCAGAAGTCATCATCGAGGAAATGGGATTTTATCAGTGATGAAGTATTTTGATAGGCAGTGCAATAAATATCACGTCGTGACCTGCAGGGGCCCGTTTCTCGAAAGCCCCGGAATCTTTTCGGGCCCGAAAAGCCATTTTTAGTTAATCAGTATTTAAAGACAGAGAGGTGTATACACCTGAAACTTCTTGTATGAAGAGAACCTCTGTTCGTATTAAGAATATATGAATAAAACAGCTCTGTAGTAAAAAGGTTTGAGATTTTGCTACGGCTTTTCGGGACCTTCGAGAAACGGGCCCCTGACGTTCGTAGATATTTCAACGCAAGTATCAGAGATTGTTAAATAGCTGGGCTGGGTTTTTCAAAACCCGGTTAATGCTAAGCAAGGATTAAAAGTTAACCACAGTATCAAATTTTCTTGTTTAACAATGTCCTTCACTTATAATATAATTTTTTGGGTAGTGTAAAATTACTCAAGCTCAAAACTGAAGGACAAACAAGATAAACACAAAACCCCACCGAAAAAATACAAAACGAAAATCAAAATTCTCGCTGATCCTGGGTTAGCTTAACTGGGCTTTGAACAAACCAGCCCTGGAGTTAAGTTGAATCTAATGCACACTCTTATTGGTTAGTTTATGGTCATGTGGCAATGGCTAAATCTAGATGTCTCCTGCTGGGCAACAGTTGTGCAGTTGTTGCCTGCTCTCCCACTTACTAGAGATTACTTTACCTCCTTGCCTTACAAGTAACTACTTCACTCTAAACTTCAGCTGTATAACAAAACACTTAATTACTCTTCTCTTGGGAAACAGTGAGTTTTGTTTTCCCTCTAATCTCAATGTTTTGAGATTCCTGGGAAAACAAAATTAATTTTTTTCCTGGGGACCTGAACAATTAAGTGTATCATGTTGAAGGTTTACCCACGAGGTAATCTTTGTATGTTTGCTATCACAGGGCTCGAAATTGTGACCAACATAGTCACATTTGCTACTTATTTGCGACCAGAAAAATAAGAGTAGTCACAAATTTGCGACTAGGTTTTGCCTTGGCTGACACAAATTAAGAGGGCTAGCAGTAATCTCAAAGGAAAAAGAACATTACTTGTGGATGAAAGACACAATTTATTCGAATAGATATAATAAAACAAACCCAAGATTCTTTAATCGCCAACTGGATTGCCATGTTTGATTATTCTAAGGCACACTAAAGTAAATGACTCTCTCTCTCTCTAAACTTCAAAATGGCTACACCTGTTTGAAATTGCCCTATAATGCATTGTAAACCCTTGAGCTTTGACTACGTCATGTATGTCTATGGATTGTGTCTCTTGTATTTGATTTTGTGACTAAAAATTTACATTTAGCAACTATTTTTTACCACTTAGTTGCCAAATGGCGACTTAAGGACTTTGTTAATTTCGAGCCCTGTATCATGGAAATTCATCCCAATGGAGTTAACTTTGATATGCTCTGTAGGTAAAGATAAATTGCCCTCTCGTTACTATTTTAGCAGGTTGAGTTAGTTGAGGGCCAAAAACTCCACCAGGAAGAGTCTGTCCAATTTTGGAGACATTTGCTCAGATTGGGAATTCCTTTGTGGGTAGATTTTCAAAAAGACTTCGTTCATCAGACCAGTAATGTTATTTCAACCATACAGTCAAATGGTTTTGCCTTGCGTGCCATTTGTTTGTTATTGCACGACTTAGCAACTTTGCTTTCAGTCACCCAAAAAAGGCCTTGTACAATAAATAACCAGACTGGTTTTCAATTGAGTGTCATAAAACTAAAACCAAACCAGTTACTTACTAACTAGACTACTCAGCTAATCTCAAACTGTAGTAAAACCAAAACCTAAGTCATTGCCTGATTACTTTCATCACTCAATTGAAAACCCCTCTAAAGATTGTCCTGTTTACATCTCATGCACAGCTACTAAGCATTCTTAATTTTGCACACATTGCAGCTGGTTCCATTGTTTGTCATCGTTGGTGCTGGTTGTGTTGGAGCTGGCTATTACATCTTGAGGCTGGCTACCCAGAACCCTGATGCTACGTATGTATACAGTAACATAAACTGCAGCAACATCAGTTATTAAGAGAAAACTAAGAGATGTCTGCTGTAAACCCTTTCGCCCAAGTAAAGCAATACTATCTAGACTGTCTCAAATCCAGAGTTCTTAGCGTGAAAATCAGTCATCTAATCACTTACCAATAAATAACCCCCCCCCCCCCTAATATTTAGACTAACCTGATCCTTAGTTCAACTTAGTTTGACGCGGCTATGGTTTCCGAACATCTGACCTGGGTTGGGCAACAAAGAAATGACTTTCCTGATGAAGCAGCCAATGGACAATAATGTTGTAAGAGAAGCCTGTAAGACCTTGAGATCTATTGAATTATTCAATCAATCGATCGATCGATCAATCAGTCAGTCAATCAATCAATCAATCAATCAATCAATCAGTCAGTCAGTCAGTCAGTCAATCAATCAGTCAATCAGTCAATCAATCAATCAGTCAGTCAGTTGTCATTCAGTCAATCAGTTAATCAATCAGTCAGTCAATCAATCAGTCAGTCAGTGCATTAATCCATCAATCCATCCATCCATCAATCAATAAATAAATCAATTTATTAATCAATCAATCATCTTTTTTATTGATAAATGCTAAACATCATAGTTGAAAACTGAGAACAGAATACCCACCAGAGCTCTGGTGTTTGCCAGATCTTACTCAATGCACTGCTTTTAATAGTTAGCTTATGTTGTTTTGATAGCTGGGACAGGAAGAACAACCCATACCCCTGGCAAAAGATCAAGCACAATGAGCGCCTGAAGGTTGGTTTAAATATTCATGATAGAAAAAAAAAAAAGAACATGCATGGCTTATATTTCTAGCAGGAATTGACTTATTGAAAGGGAATTTTAGAAATAAGTTGACTTAAAGCTACCTTCCAAAATTTCCTATTTATCTGTCCTAAAGAAACTTTGCAGGCTACCATTTACACAATCTGTTATTGGGAGCAGAATAAACTGAATATGCCAAAGAATGACATAAATCCAGTCTGTTTGTTGTTTTGTTCTTTAATATTTTGTATTTAGAAGAAAAGAATGGCCCAACCTAAAAGCCAATGGGAAGTTTTGGGAAATTTGAATTAATTTTATTAATCCTTATTAATAATAATACAAAAATGTGATAAGATTTAACTGCTGCTTGATTTTAACCTGTTTACTCCAAAGAGTTCAACACTGTGATTGTGACTTGTGAAAAAACTCAAGTCTCATTTTACAGATTACTGCTGAAAAATATGTGCAGTTCCAGAAAATATCCTTACCCACCCCAAGGAAGGTTTTAACAGAAATTCAAAGGGGGAAAAGGGTTTCAAAAGCCAAACCTTTTGAAGGAAAGTATAAATCATAACTGGAATTTTCTAGAGGAGTGGGGGCTTCAAACTATAAAACCTTCCATGGGAGGGGCAAGGTTATTTTATGGGACAATACAATAGTACCCATAAGAATAGATATCAATGCATGAGCATTATTTTGTAGCTTTATGTGAATAGTCACATAACAACATTGAATGTAGCACTACATGAAAGAAGTATGCAGCAGCTTTTAATTTCACTTGATTTAATGAACAATATAGCAGTTAACAACTTTCTTTCGCCAGAATTAAAACAACTTAGCCTTGTTGCATTGTTGTTTAACAACAAATAATTATCCCATTAGACGCACTTTACAATAATATTTTCTCTTTGTTAACTGGGTTTGTTTCACTTGCTTTACAGTTCTACAGTCACACTGACTACAGCAAGTTGGAGAACACCAGGCCAAACATCGATTGATTCTTAAACGCTTGGTTTAATCATAGCAGTGGCAGTGTGCTTGTGATGTCAAGATTCACCATGTCACTTGTAAATGCTGGGGTTTCGTAAACATTCATGTGGGCTTATTTGTTGTTGTATGGGTTTGCTTTCAATAAAATAATTTCTTGCCTTCTTAATTGCACGTACATGTAATCATTTCTTCATCATCTCCTCTCATAGCGCCAGTAGAAACACAGTATGTAATCTTTTAGAAGTAACTAATTTGATTCAAGTTAGTTCCGTCTACTAGCTCGTGACTCTGTTTGGCTACCATTTGCATTCACTTCCAATGATTCTAGCGACTTGGGTTCACTTTTATGGTGATTAGGGGTTTCACTAATGTTTCCAGCAGAAGGGCAACTGGTTCTAACAGGTGGGAAAAACTTCTTAAAAGGAACTTCTTTATAAGAGAAACTTTCCTCCAGATGGTGAAACCATCGGGGCAAAATCATCCCCACAGCCTGTCAATTTGCCTGGTGCCCGGCCCTTATTGAAACCTCTGCTTGATCCAATTTTTCCACTAAACATATGAGAAGTTGAAGTAGCAGTCACAACCCAGGCTGTGGAAATGCATTGAAATAAATCATTTTGGCAACTTGCATCCACTCATGCGTAAATATGCAACACAAATTGATGGCAGATCACAGGATGGAGTGTTGAGTGTGACATGTCTCCATACCAAGGTTGTTACAGAGAATGCACATGCACCTGTTTTATCTAACTTAAGGTGGCTCTGTAGTAGTTTTACGATCGCACACACACTGAGGATGAAAGCTCAAGCAATCTGCACATGCTCAAAGGAAAATGACAGTGTATTTTGATATTTTATGTCAATATGAGCACAAAAAAAGCCAAAACTTAAAGTGAATTTTCTCGTGTTTCCTTCATTGAAATTCTGTAAAATTTAGCAGACTGGTAGTAGATATTTTACTTTAGTCGGAGCTCATTTTTCAGGGAAATCTATACGACCAGTTTTTTCGCAGCAGTGAAAAAAAAATGCAAAAATTGAAAAAACGGACTTTTACAAACCCTACTTTTTTTGTGTTTAAAATTTGTATCATGTAGGATGCGCTGTGCTGTGAACATTTTGGAAGATTTCACCGAAGGAAATTCAAGAAAATCACCAATAAAGCCTTAAAAAAGGAAAAAAACACATTTGTTTGGGCATTTATAATTCAAGATTAAAACCCAAAATTTTAACAGAGATGATAGTAAATCACTATTATTTTAATCATTGCTTATTACATGTAATAAGTTTGAGAGGAGTGGGTGTAAAAATGAATGCAAAAACAGCATTCAAAACATCACTTATGTGTGCAATGCCATAAATGATTATCGGTACCCTATGGGGCCACCTTATGGACTGCTCTTTATTAGGTGGGGAGGAGGGGAGAGGTGGTGACCTGGTAGGATTTGAGAGAGTCTCCCTGTAATATATAGAATAACCCCACCTCTTTATCAGGAAATTTTGCCTTCCTCCCCTCGTAATTCTAAAATGATAAGCAAAAATTAATATTAACTGTATCAGGTAACATTGCAGTTTTAAGTGAAAATAACAGTTAATAATTATATTGCATTGCACTGACTGTTCATCAATAGGATGTGGTTGTTAATTAGGGGCTCCACTGTATCTGCAACCAAATAACTGGTGGGGCTGGCCTGAGTTGATGCTGTTTCGTACATTACAAAGTAGGGGGTCCGAGGGGAGGCTTCCAACAGAAAAATTGAAATTTCAGAACCTCATAAATGTTATTTTTAGGCATTCTGACAGAAATTTTGCATTACCATAAATGACCTACTGGTGATCATTTTAAGTGACACCCCCTTTACACTTGATATTCTGTTGGCTCGCACCCCCTTCGAAGTGCCCCCCCCCCCTTTGAAGCCATATTCTTGGCATGCCCCTACTAAATTCCACCACACCATCTTATAAAAAAATTAATAGTGTCTTATATGTACCAAACAGAGATAACAAATCACAGTCCATTAAGTTTACTTGAAAGTAATTCTGGACTCTATAGAGAGGGACTGAGTCAACACAGATTTTATTTTTATTTATTCAAACAGCAAAACTTGATCAGATAAAATGGTGCCGCATGATAACATACAAAATTTCAAAGGAGCAATTTTACTTTCTGTGATGTCGTGATGGTCTTGTCTCAAGAAAGAGAGAGGTACATAGCGCCGTTTTGAGCAGGGGGCCTCCAAGTGCAGCAGGCCTGGGGCAGTTACCACAAATACTGATCTAAATTTCATACGTAAGGCCTGTACTGAGACTCTCAAAAGTTTAAATGCTTTGCAGCTTCTTTGAAACTCAGATTACTCAACTCTTTCTTGTGCTTCACTAAATACTTTTTGACACTGGAACTAGAGGTCCAAGTGTATTGCCTCAGAGCCCATCCAATTGCCTTTCTGATGAAAAACTCTTCCTCCTCAGCCCTTAGACTGCAGAATCGAAACAACATCTCCTCGTCGGTTTCCTCTTTGTAAGAAAGCTGATGCAGTATGGCAGTTCTCCTGAGCCACATATTTTCATGATCAATCCACTCTTCCATCACATTTCTTCCGATATCTCGATGTTTCCTCACGAGCCCGCCAACAAGTTTATTAGCGAGGGCGTCTACTGTATCCCACCAAGACTTCGATGTGATCAAGCCTTTGATGCACTCTATGTTTGCTTCAAATTCTGCTGAGGTATCCATGTGCTTCTCAAGATAATCGACGGCAAAGTATTGGAATTCTCGTTGTGGTTTAGCCCACAAAAGTGCAACAAACTTTCTAGTCTCTTGTGGTGACAGTTTCTGCTGCAGGAATTCTTTACAAACGCTTCTTCTAAGAGGGCTGCTAAGACCAAAGAACTCGAATTTGTCCCTCATGTATTTCTTCATGGGCTGACTTCTCTTAGGATCGGCATTCTTGCGAAGTTCTCTTCCTACTTTCTCGACCAAGGTCGTCACCTTGTTTGAATTTAAACTCTC
The DNA here is from genome assembly GCF_042242905.1 of Orbicella faveolata. Lineage (NCBI taxonomy): Eukaryota > Metazoa > Cnidaria > Anthozoa > Scleractinia > Merulinidae > Orbicella > Orbicella faveolata. The sequence goes on from NW_028301540.1 coordinate 27,262,654, forward strand.
ATTTCCTAATGTTTGGTCATCATTTTCAACTTTTCGTCGCTTTTTCTTCGACTCGGCAGTCGAAACAGCTCTCCTTTTACTCATCACAGTGGAACAACCTTGCTTAAAGCCCTTGAAGAAAGAACAAGAGTACAAATTACTCACTTTTCGTAGAATACCCCTGTGCACACCCATTTACCAAAGTCACGCTCAAATTAGCATAATCACGCAACGAGGGACTGTTGATGACTGCTATTTGATGTAGGCACTTGACGGGCGCATGCCACACCGGTATTCCAAACCCTCGTGGCAAAAAATTATGGATGACTGAATGAATACATTGTTTGTGTTCAGAAATTTATTTCCCAGAACGTTATTTTGTGCCAGAAAACTAACCCAGGGACGGAGCTGCCTCCCAAAATTTTACAGTCCTATCTGCCGTGTTCCTGATTCGTCTTTCTTCAGTTTCAAAAACGATTTTAAATCAAGACTCTTCGTAGGAATACAGAAGATGTCTAATGCTAGTGGAGAAAATTCAAGCCTTTTAGACAATTTACGGAAATCAGTGAAGGAACAGGTACGTGCAAATATTTCTCGCTGCTAGCATTGCAAATTTATGTCCCTGAACATTTTTTAAGTCCGCTTGTTTTGGTATTCTTCCTACATGCATACGCATGAATTTCAGCTTTCCATATTCGGAAACTTAAACGGAAGTGAAAGTTCTTCGTCGCGGAAACCTGTTTCGTGAATATTTTCAGTGATAAATTAGTATTTGTCACTTATTTTAGGCTTGTTTTCTCGATTAATTAAGATAAACGGATTTTTCAATTTTAATTTTTTAAATGATGTCTATCGTAATGTTATCTGAATCGAATAAGCTTTAATATTGTGTACAAATTAGGTATTGCATCATCCTAGTATAGTCTTTTTTACCTGGAGGGGATTGGGCAAGAACCTATTGTAGGAATAAAAGGGGCTAGAACCTTATGGGGGAGGGTGAGAAGTCAGACTCCTGAGATGGCTGCAACTAGAAGAAAATATTTATTAGGAAAATTTTACAATGGCATGCCATTTTTTTTTTTTTTTTTAGACCCCGAGGGGGGGGGGGGGGTGGGGGGGAGATACTCCCCATGAAGGCCTACCATATTAGGAGGCTCCGCCAAAAAGGGGTACCTTTTTCAGGCTTGAGGAATATGAAAGGATAGGGATTTCACAAGTTGAAGTATATGAAACGGTAGGGAAATCTGTCATTTGGGGCCTTTAAATGAAAATTTCTTTTTGTGAATTTTCAACTGCAGGGTGACTTGGTAAGGAAGCTTAAATCAGAAAATGTTCCAGCACCTGATATTGAGGTGGCCATTAAAGAGCTGAAAGTCAGGAAGAAAGCTCTTGAGAACAAGGTATCTTATTCCACCCTTTAATTCTCAAAAGATAGCAACATATTAATTTCTCCAGATAGTAATATATGTGCATTGATGTTAGACTTGGGGGTGAGAATAGGAACAAATGTCAACCATCAGATATTGCCTTGGTGTCAGCAAGTTTTCAGACTCAATTGTACTATTGTAAAATCTCTGCATGCCACACCAAGAAGAGTTTATCAAAATAGATATTAATGTTTTTCATTTCTTTGGGCTAAATTGCTGCTACTTACAATGTTAAGCTGAGTTTCGTTTATCTATTTATTATCATTTTATTAGGAGAAAGAACTAGCACCAAAACAAGAGAAATTTGACAGAGCAAAATTAGAGGATTTATTGAAGAGACGATTCTTTTTTGTTCCTTCCTTCGAAATTTATGGAGGTTTGTGTGTACTTGGACAATTTGTATTGTAACAGAAACAACGTGATGTGTTCTTCTAGAAGTTTTAGTTTTGTTGTTTATAGAAAACTGTTGAATAGTTGAATTCAGTTATCATTTGGTTTTGTAGGCGTCGCTGGTCTTTATGACTATGGACCGTCTGGTTGTGCCATGGAGGCCAACATGATCAACATATGGAAATCACACTTTGTTTTGGAAGAACAAATGTTAGAAATCAGAGCTTCACTTCTTACACCTCATCAAGTTCTGAAGTAAGTGTGCAACTGAAGCTATAAAGATTGTCAGGAAAGAACAAGAAACACACACAAAAAACTACAAGGATTAGAATTATAGTTTTAATTATTCTTGTGATAAATTTAATTAAATGTGTCATGTAAAAAATAAAAAAATGAAAATAAATTTAAATAAATATCTTCTAATAATTGACCTCTACCACTGTGTAACAGGGGTTTCATTAATATTATCATCAGGGGGGCAACTGGTTTTTACAGGCAGGTACAACTATCTGAACTGAATGTCTTAATAAGAAAAACTCACCAATAGATGGTTAAACTGGCTGGGCAAAATCATTCTCACAGCTGGTCAATTTGCCCAGTGTCTGGTCTTTAACGAAACCCTGGAAATTATGAAAACAAATCCTGGTTCAAAAACACAACTTACATGATTTTTAAAACCCCAACTGGTAGGAGGTAGACAGTACACTATTTAAGAGCGTGACCAAGGAGCTGAAATCTGGATACAGAGAACAACACCAGCTAGTGGTAAGAATGGGATTTGAACCATGACCTCCAAATTTTGAAACCAGTGCTCTAAACCCCGCCCCAGCTTCCCTGCACACTCAAGGATGTGGTCTAAGAAAAATTACAAGGAGCCCAAAGGTTTCTAACTATGACATCCTGGGTGCCCAGCACTTAAGAGTGTATGAAAAAGTAAGATTTCCAGTCGCCCAAAAGCAAAAGTTAGTTGTGTGTGGCACCCAGGTGCTTCTAGAGCACAACCCCTTTGCCGGAGTGCTTACCTGAATTCCAATGTTATCTGGATTATTCCTCTAGTAGGAAAAAACCTGATCATGATTGAGCAAGCACAATTCTCTTAAAACGTTGCTTATAGGATCCAAGAACTTATTAAGAGTGTTTTGTTACTTGTAGAGCATCTGGTCATGTAGACAGATTTGCTGATTTTATGGTCAAGGATGTCAAGACTGGCGACTGTTACAGAGCTGATCATCTTTTAGAAGGTCATCTATCACTTCAAGTTGAAACCTATTAAATAAAGTTTTGATTTTGGTCAATTTTTAAATTGACTACATGTATCATAATGACTCGCAATATTTAACAATCAAAAATAAGGATAAAGCTAGTTAGGGTATATAATATTCATGGCAGTGTGATTCTTTTGTTGTCAAGTTGCCAAAGAGTGTTTGAATTACATTTTGTAATCATTCCATTGTCTGTTTGTTTAATGAAGGTCACCTTGAAAAGCTATTAGCTGATAAGAAACTGGATGAAGGAAAAAGGAAGGAATTTGAAAGTGTTATTGGGCAGGTAATAACATGAGCTTATTTACTGAGTAGTAAAGGGCCAGATAAGGGAAATTTGAAGCTTGAAGTCATACCATAATGATAATAATATTAAGTAGTTTATCAATACTCTCTGGCAGTATTAGACTGAATTAATGAGCTAGGTTTACAAAAAATAAGTACCATAGAGACTAAGTACAGCAATGTTCAAAGTGACGGGAAGCCAGATATTTTTTTAAGATTGCTTGCTGCATGTTTTTCTCTTGAAAATCAGAGGGAGACTGGGAAGGGGTTCTAAGATGAAAAGAGACTGGGAGGAGACAATGGCAAGAAAAGGGTTTGGTATGCATTTTGCCCTGTTAGTGTCATATTCACCAAAATAAAGGCCTGTCAGACCATAAGAGAAAAGACTGACTGCAACTTGGAAGGTCTAATATTTTCCTGTCTGACACGAGCTAATTAACTCATGAAAAAACTTTGACGTTGACCATTGGTTTTGTTGGAAAAGTTGCAAAAATTTCTTAAAAGTTTTAAGTCAGTGACTGTTCATTGATTTACTTATGATGACTGTGGCCTGTTTATGTTTCTTCAGATTGACAACTATGGAATGACAGAACTTGGCGAACTGCTACAAAAGTACAATGCCAAGTCTCCAGTGACAGGAAATGACTTGACTGACCCTGTGGAGTTCAATTTGATGTTTACAACTTCAATTGGTCCCAGTGGGCTCATTCCTGGGTAAGGGACATCTTGCCTTGTTGCTCAAATAATGTCCTTGGTGTTTGTACAAAAGGTTATCAGTTTAATAAAAGGAAATCATCTTGAATGCTTGAATGGAAAATTTAGTGAAGGAGCCAAAAATGTCTTAAAAAATGTCTTGTTTTTTTTCATACACAGTTACCTTAGACCAGAAACAGCTCAGGGGATCTTTGTTAACTTCAAGCGGCTTTTGGAAGCTAATAACGGAAGGCTACCATTTGCTGCTGCTCAAATTGGACCTGCCTTTAGGAATGAGATCTCACCTCGAGCAGGACTATTAAGAGTAAGGTAAGAGAATGTTACATTTCCCTTCATGTTCATTGCTGCAGTAGCGTAAACTGCTTAGTGCTCTAGTGTCCTGATCAAATAGTCTGGGATCATCGTGTTGTGTTTTTGGGCAAGATGCTTTACCACCTTAATGGGTTTCAACAAATTTTTGCTGTATCAGCCTGCCAGAATGAGCTAGAATTCTAGGAGTAACCTGTGCTGTGCTAACATCCCATCCAGGAGGGGAAGTGCCTACTGTTACCTACAAAGCCAAAATTAAATTAACCCCTTGGGCCCTCAATCAGATCTTTACAGTATATACCAACATTTTAATTAAATTATTGAACTATAGTGGACTTTCTTCTTTTTCTAACTAAAAAAACTGTGCGGATAATTATATTGTTAGCTCAAACACAAAACAACAACTTATGCTGTAGTAAAATTAACTAAAGGTAGTTCACTGGACACATGCTAGATGGACGTGGTGTGTAGATAGACTCACAAAAGACCTTTTTGCACTTGGGCTGTTTGTTGCCCCATTTCAGATGATGCAATGATACTCTTGAGAATTCCTTGCTTTCAAATTTTCTCATAGTTGCATGTGTATAAATGAATAATTTTACATGGATAAAAGAACAATTCCCTAGAGAATATCATGTGGTCGGTAATGGGAAAACAAACCGCCCAAGCTAAAAAGTTATGTTGTGGGCCCTGTTTTTAAAAATACTACTAACGTAACATTTAACGATATTTTGTTGTTGTTTGCATTTAGAGAATTTACTCTTGCTGAAATTGAACACTTTGTTGATCCATGTGACAAAAACCATCCCAAGTTTGAGAATGTGAGTTCTCAAAAAGTCACACTGTATCCATCAGAGAATCAGATTGAAGGGAAACCCACTGTGAATATCAGTTTAGGGGATGCAGTCAATCAGGTCAGTGGTAATTTATCACATGGTTTCTCTCTTGTTGCCAGGGGAACCCTTTCACGCAATTCTTTTTCAATGTCATGCAGGGCACTTGATATGCCACACATATTAATAATGTACTATGCAATTCATTTTTGCTACATGGAAAGGAGTTACGGTAATGTTTGTTGTTTTAAGAACTCTGTTTACACGTACAATACTGTTAATTAATTTGTTACTTTACTTTGCAACTTACAACTGGTGCTAAAAATGCTACCTGCATTTCATTGATCACCAGAAAATTGTTAGTTCCCAGACCATGGGGTACTTTCTTGGCCGAGTGTACCTGTTCCTCTTGAAGGTTGGGGCCGACCCTAGCAAGATTCGCTTCAGACAACACATGTTCAATGAGATGGCGCATTATGCATGTGACTGCTGGGATGCAGAACTCCTCACCTCCTATGTGAGTATATTTTTCCCTACTGGATTTGGGTGAAAAAAGGTTTTGTAACACATGTAAAGAATTGCGTGATTTTCTGCATTTTTGGGGGGCTCCTTTTGATGTTCTGTGAAAAATTAAATTCTTTGCATTATACCAGATTGGGAAAACAAGATTCACTGAGCAAACACTTAGCTATTTGTCAGCTTGAAGTATGCAGTTTTCATTTGAGTGTCAAAAAGCTCCATGCTACACGATTGGCTCAAAAAACTCACACCACTTTGTCAACCAATCAGAAGTAATTCAAAACCAATCGCGACTCGTTCCCACTTGTTTTCCCACACTTTGCATCAGCTACATGTAATTACTTCGAGTTTTGATTGGTTCATTGGATTGTCTGTGTCCTTTGTGATTGGCTAGAGTGATTATGAGGAAGTAAACTCAGGGGTAAATATTGAAGTTTAATTTATCACTAACAAACGTTTTTCTGTTTACTTCAGGGCTGGATAGAGTGTGTAGGATGTGCTGACAGGGCCTGCTATGACCTGTCAGTTCACACGAAAGCGGCCGGTGAAAAGCTTGTTGCTCAAGCTGATCTTGCACAGCCTGTATCCTTTCTTGCTACCAGCAAAAACTCTTCCAAACATGTTTAATTTCATGGCGTAGTTGTGAAGAACACTTTTTTTTGTAAGAATGTCTGCCTTTGGGACTAAGCCTGAAGGTTCTTGGTGGTTATTAATTTTTTTGCCAGTTTTGCCTGACATGTTTGTTAAAATTTTCTTTAAAATGATTTTCAGTTTTTAACTTTTTAGGAGTTTACAAACAATCATTTTGTTAGGTAAAGGACAAACAACAACCGAAGATGTTTTACAATGAACCATGCAGTTTTTAAGACAAGCTCATTGTTTTTGTCCAAATGTCCCCTTACAGTGGCTGGCAACAGTTTCCAGCACTTTCCAAGACAGATTTCGATTTTTTGATTTTTCAATTTTCAAAATTTTAAAGTGGCTCTGGACCTCATCTACATATTTTTATAAACTTTGCCAAAACGTGCAACTTATTCTGTTAATCGTATCTATAACAGAATTCTCGATCGTGATTGGTTCTCCACGCGCCTATTTATCACGCAATCTGCGCGCAATCACGTGGGTGTCTAATTACAGGTATTCAATTTGAATTTTTTGTAATTGGATACCTGTAATTGGTTACCCACGTGATTCGCACATCAATTACGCGCACTTTAATGGCTTCCTTCGCAATGTTTCGCACAGTTTTCAAAACTTATGAAAAGCACTACAGACGTTTTCGTTCAAAATAAATTCTTAAAAGACATTTTAAATTCCAAAATTTTGTTATCGATACGATTAATTAGTAATTGGACCTCGTGTCGTACAATTCAGGGAGTAATCGTGCTCGTAATTTCAAATCGGACTCGCGCGATTACTCCCTGAATTGTACTCCACTCGGTCCAATTAATATTACCAATCAAAATTCGACGATAACAAATTGAGGTCACCAAGCTCGTTTTTGAGTTATTAGCAGTTAAGTTTAAATTAAGGGTGCGTTTAGCAATTCATACTGTTGCTGTGGAAACCTATTGTGTCATAAAAATGATAACGAGTGCAGACTAAATTTTACATTTTACCAGAGAAAACTTGAAAAATAAACTTCCGCTAGGGACAGTCTGCCTGGGATTTGTTGTTAGTTTGTTCTTAAAATCTGCTTAATCTCAGCCTCAACGAGCCACAACGTCGTTATAAAAAAAAAAGGATTCGAACCATCGGATCAAAAACTTCATGCACATTGATTATCTCTGATAGAAGTAAATGTTCCATCCTTGACTGACAATGTTTAGGAAATGATCGACGTGGTTGAGATAGTTCCAGAGAAACCAGCCATAGGGAAAGCATTTAAAAAGGAAGGAAAAATTGTAATGGATTATCTGGCTCAGATGGACAAAGATAGTATCAAGGAATTTGAGGACAAACTCAATGGAAATGGGTGGGTATTAAAAAAACAGATACTAGGTCTGCTTAGAGTGAATGTTGTTGGTTTTTCCAATACCCTCATTTGAGCGGTTTTCATTTGAATGCCGAAAAGTATTTGGTTTTGCATCAACCACGTTACACGATTGGCTTAAAAAACTCACGCCACTTTTTCATCCAATCAAAAGTAAAACCAATCGTGACTCGCTCGCACTCGTTTTCCCGCGCTTTGCGTCAGCTTCATGTAATTACCTCGAGTTTCGATTGGTTCATTGGATTGTCTGTGTCCTTTGTGATTGGCTAGAGTGATTACTTTGGTTTTGGTTTTACGGTTTTACGACACTTCCTGACGGCAGCATTAGAGCGGTTGTAAACTGAGGGTCGAAAAACCAATACCAAACCAATTACTCACCAATTAGACTACTCAGCCAATCTTGAACCGTAGTAAAACCAAAACCAAAACCAAAACCAAAGTAATTGCCTGATTACTTTTGACACTCAATTGAAAACCGCTCTATTAGTAGGAAATTCTTGCATAAGAAAGGAACTCATTTCCTAAAGTAGAGAAATTTCATTGGTTGGGAAAAACTAAAATGTCGGCCGTGACGTCTTGTGAAAACGCACTTGAGCTTATTTAACTCAGTTTTTGTAAGTTTTTTTTGTCAGTTAACCGTCTCAAACTTCGCCAGTTTTAACTGTTCCATGTTGTTGCTAAGAGAACTTAGGACTTGATCCTGACTAACTACTGTTTCTTCATTTCATACTCAGTGAGGTGAGCATAACAGTAGACAACAAAGAATTCAACATTCAAAAGGGCATGATCAGAGAAATCAAGCGATACCAGAAAGAAGTTCACGGTAAGTGAAGAGAATATCTCTGATTTATTTTAAGTCGTTTCATATGTGACCTTCTAATTTAATAATTGGATTATGAGCTCGAGATTTCTATCCCGTGATAGTTGACAAGCACGCAGCTTGAGTCATTTGTCACGCATAGAAATCCAGGGCGAATAATCTAATTGATTAGTTTAAATCTGCTAGTCGTTCAAACTTTATCTTAATCCTCGTCTGACTTCATAGACAAATGCTTCGAAAGCGCCAAGAAGCGGCCGCTGTTTTGATAACAACTGCACACTGCTAGGCTACTCACTATCTACAAAAGAATACATTTCGAGTAGCGTAGCCAATAAGAGAACGGCATTCGTGATAGAACGCTAGTAGATTTATTCTAATATGAATTACATGAAGCCAACTGTCCCTTGTGTTCCTTACAGTTCGTGACGTAGAACCCCACGTGATTGAGCCATCTTTTGGAGTTGGTAGAATTATGTACGCTGTCCTTGAACACAACTTTAAAATCCGAGAAGGAGACGAGCAAAGAACGGTGAGGAACAATGCCTGTTTTATTAATTTGTCTTGTTTGAATTTCCTTGATGAACTTATTACCAGCTGCTTTTCTGCTTTTAATGATCTTTTCCCCTTAATTTCTTATCTCGTTATCTCCTCAACTTTCATCCCATTTCGTAGAGTTTACCAATAGAGTGTTTCCACATGACGTCACGGCAGCCATATTTGGTGGTCCAAAATAATGAAACAGCGGCCATGTTGGTGTACCAAACCAATCCTGTGGGAGTTGAACTCTTTTCTTGTGTAAACACTTTTTTGTTCCAAAAATTTGCATGACTGTTGGCCACGTGGGTGAAAACGCCCTATATTGACCTTGCAGAGTCGTTTTTAGATATAGTTGATGATATTTTTGGTATTTTTTCGTCCACAGTGGCTATCTCTTCCTCCTGCTGTGGCTCCTGTCAAGTGCTCTGTGTTACCGCTAAGCAAAAACAAAGAATTTGATCAATTTGTCAAGAAACTCTGTAAGTGGTTTCCTCTTCCTCTCACTGTATTAGAAGTCTGTAATACTTGTGTTAAGTCATTGTCTCCAGGCGTCAGTTACCTATAAGCCCTGTCGTGATCATACAATTTGCTTTAAAATTCATCGCTGGTGAAACATAACCATTGGCCACTTTGTCGCCAGTTTTATGTTATACGCTGAACACTGAGTCAAGCGTATGCAAAGTTTCAAACGAATCCGACCTTTACTCAGTCACTATAACACGAAGCGACTTCTAGTATTGCTATTCCCCCTGGATGCTAGTCCATCGCAGGTCAAACCCCCCGTACCCCCGCGGCATTTGATTTGTCCCCCTGGGTGGATAGAGCCGCCGTTAAAAACGTTTATTTTTTTAGAACGCAGCATAACCTCGGTCAGGACTAGAACCCAGACTACGGCTCGTAAAGCAATCTTTCCTCCCTCGGTCGTTGGGAAAGAGTGCGCGACAAGCCATAAGAGGCTATGAGGCAGATAAGCTTCTCAAATCATTTCGATTTTTTTGTTCTCTTCCAAAGCCGAGTCACTGACAGAGCTGGATATTTCTCACAAAGTGGATGACTCTAGTGGTTCTATTGGCCGGCGTTATGCGCGTACCGACGAGATTGCCATCCCCTTCGGTATCACCGTGGATTTTGATACTGTCAACAAGGAACCCCACAGCGCCACTCTGAGAGAAAGAAACTCCACTCGCCAAATACGCGCCCAGGTGAGTGTTTAATCGCATACTCATAACTGCCTCGCATTTCATTTTCCCCCACAAGGGACACGTCTGGGATCTACCCTCAAATAATGAAGAGCATTATCTTAGTTGACTTCCATGCATTTTTGTGCTGGACATCGTTTTCCTGTCGTAAAAAGATTCTTTTTTCAACAAGACGTTTTCGTACAATTAAGCGAGTAGGAAAACAGCTAGTCTTCTAGCCATCATAGAGTGCCCCCCCCCCCCCCCCGCATCATTTTGTCAGATTGGTCTAAGGCCGCAGCTAGTAACTGCGCCACTTGCCTCATTCATTTGTTTTTCGTTTTTGTTGTTTTTAGTCATTATAAACGCCCTAAATACCTAGAAAGAGAATTAAACCATGGACATTGCTTCAGTCATAATTTTTCCATGGGCATGGCTTCAATCCTATTTTTCACCGGTTACTAGGTTCGGCTGCGCCTCGCCGATTTCGTAAAGAGAACTGTCTTGTTTTTTAGTCACTCCTGGGATTGACATTCACTTTCCTTTTTTTTAGATCGACGAGCTTCCCGCTATCGTCAGCAGTCTTGTCCGCGGCAAAGTCACGTGGCCAGAAATTGAGGCTAAATATGGTCTGTTCGAAGGACAGGAGACTGGCGCGAAGTAGACTACTCAGGTGGTCTACCAAAACCTGCAAATAAAATGAATTTTAGTCGAGGGAAATATATTCACATCGGACATTCGGCAGGTCCTCGCTCGGAACCCGGAGAGTTGCCGATAGCTACCAAACTTTTTACTTCGGCTTTAATTGTCCACTGGTCTAGTTACCAAGCAACCTCCTGATAACTGCGAGCTCAGCCAGGTATATATCTCTCGACTGACATAGACACAACTGAGCTACGCAATGAGAAAATAAACACTTATGCAATCGAATTGTGATGGAGTGAATAGCCGTTTCTTTATCATATAAACTCTTGGTCTTCGGCCATCGTAGCTTGATTAAAAATATAAAACAAACAGCGGTGATAAACATTTTAAAAACATGCATTTTATGAACTTGACGTTTCGTATGCTAGTCAACATACATTTTCAAAAGTATAACCGTTAAAATTTTTTGGAAAGCTATTTATACTGTATCAATGGGGGGGGGGGGGGGGGGGGGGGGTCTGGAACCTAGACAGAAAACATCTGCAGTAGAAATTTAAGACATTTCAAACAGAAACTGTCTGTAAAGTGACACAATGGAAAAGCTTTCTCAATAAAGTAAAAGCTTTTCACTGCTGATATTGGCATTCAATGCTGGCTGCAACTCCTGAATAAACAAGGTCTCCTTATTATGTTGACTAGCATACGTCAAGCTCATAAAATGCATGTTTTAAGAATCAAGCTTTTACTTTGTCCCCCATTCTACTACCACAAATAATGGGTTATTTATCCCAAAAAAAGTTTGATTGCTCGCTCTTTTCTGTCGACTTTGATAAAGTTGGTCAGGAGTCTTTTGCAGTATTCCTTATACCTTGTCCTTTAGTATACCATTTTGACAGAAAAGGAACCCCTTTCATATACCTATGGTTGACAAAATGTAGCCCTTTCACATGCTTTCATAACTGGCCGAAAGCAGGAAATCGCCAAAACAGGAAATCACCTCGTCATTTTCATGTAGTGCTTTATAAATTAAATGATACAGCCACAAGGAGAGTCTGTTCGAAATATTTTGATTAACGGCTCTTTTAAAAAACTAAATTACAAATTTCCCCTCTTTCATTTACCTCAACTTATGAAATCACTACCTTATTATGTACCTGAACCCTGAAAAGGGTACCCCTTTCGGACGGAGCCCCCCCACCCCCGCCCGTACAGGCCATTATAGGGAGTGCTTCCGCCTCTCCCGGGTCAGCAGCTTGATAATCAGGCCCAGTGGAATCGGAGATGGGAAGGCTTCTACCAGACATCTGCGATAGCCACAACCTACAGTGGAGGAAAGAGTAAGGTCGAGTGTATTGTTGACTATTGACAGTTTGTTGGATCCCGAGGAGAAGGGTGGTTACTCCCAGAAAAATTAGGTGGGGGTGTGCGGCCCGCTTCCCAAAACCCGTACCCTATTTAGGACCAAAATCTGCTATTTTCCCTACAGTTTGTTTTTTTGACCTGACCAAAAATTCGTTACCCTATCTAAGACCTGACCCTTAAATCAATACCCTGTTTTCAGACCTGCCTTAGAATTAAAGTCCTCTAGTTCAGACTGAAGGCATTGTGAAGGGCTTATCGCGTTAGTAATGATGAAAAATTAGCTTCTTCTAACAAACATGCACAATTCAAGACGAGTGCAAAAACCAGATCCTATTTCAGACCAAAATGGCAATAATCGATACCCTATTTCAGGGCATGACCAAACCACAAAAGCCATACCTTTTAGGGCCGCACATACTTATACAACCCATACAACCCTATAGGGAGTTCCCTTCCCCCCGTGGGTTGAATCATCATCGGGGCAAAATTATTGCGTGACGTCCGCGTCGCGAGTCGTACCGTAGTGACCGACCTCGATTTGTAGACTGACAGATAAATTGTGTTATTTACCTCGACACAATAAGTACCGTTATTTACTTTGCGTACGATCGGTTGTCGGTAAAGGGTGCCTTGGTTTAGTTGAAAGCTGTTTTGCAAGAAGCTTACCAGAAGAGCAAGGCACAGGTTGGTAAGTAGTTTTTTCATTTCGATTTATTTTTAGCAGATCTTTGAAACGTCAGTGAGGTGTAGCTAACAACAGACTGTCGAAGCAGGTCAAAGGAAACCAAGCTTAGAGCTCGCTATCAATAGCGGTGTCGAAGATTTATTTATGTTACCTAAAGACTGAGCTCAAGTTATCAGATTGCAAGCAGGGGACACCGGCCGTCCATTATTCTTACTGCAAGCAAAATTCACGCACTCATGTCAACCTCAGGATGTCTAGTACCGGAGCAAAGTTCCAAAATGTTCTGCTTACTAATTTGTGCAAACATCGCTAACTCTTGAAGGGGCCATTTGCCTAGCCAGTGCTTTACTAGGGTTCTTGAACGAAGAAAACGTACTTAACCAAGAAACGCAGACTAATCCACTGATTTGTGACTGACAGATCTAAAATCTTTCGTGTACTGTACACAAAACTGAGTATTTCCTGGGCCAATTATTTCCTATAAACACTCCCATTTAGCAGGCCTGACTGCATGGATGTCTGTCATCCCTGTCGACTTTCAGTGTAGCCACCAACCGCGGTAAGGTTCAGATATGTTTTTAAAATATACTTGCTTCTTTCAATTGATTAAATCCCGGCCTTACGTTTTATTTCCAAAGCCGAGTTGTTTTTGTTTTCTTGCACCAGGGCGTCTTAAACACTCCTATGTTACGGTGGTAGTCTGATAGCCTACGTGTAGCCGTACCCACCCCCCGAGGAAAAACGGGAGGGAGGGAGGGTGGGTACGGCTATACGTAGGCTAGTAGTCTGAGGGTCCATATGCATTTGTTTTGGGACGAGCCGGTCAGTCGTATTTGATTTCACAGTGTTTCTGGTGGTACTGATCCGGGGCGGATATGGAATCACTGTCACTGTTTCACAGGTTTGAGAGTAACGAAATATTGCTTAATGTTTTGGACCACCTTGGCGTCTTTGCAAACTCATCCAAGGAGGTCGCTTCCAGGAGAAAAAATGAATAAAATTGGAGGTCTTTGTGACATCATTCAATCTAGAGTATTATTATGAAATAATTAGACAACTTAATAGCTCTTAGTTATCACTGCAGAGGTCTTCAGAAGAACGTTTCAGACGCTTCAGGCACCTGCACAACTTGGCCTTTTCTCGTGTTTGAAAAGTCTACAACATAAGTAGCAGCGACAATATCTATATAGGTTTTCTGGTCATTCAACGACCCCTAACTTGTAAAAAAAGACCACTTGCACTTGTCAGTTGTCACTTGCAAGGGAACGGTGCCGGGCGCGAAGAGTGCGAGGACAAAACGGGTCATCCCGTTATCTTAAGCCTCCCATGTAGACGCTCTTAGGGCTCGTCACATGCTCCTTTTCCACGAGGAAGCCGTAAGAAGCTCTAAGAGCGTCTACGTTACCCTCGGCTTCGTCGAGGTCTGTCGACTCCGTGGCCAGACGCCGTGCACGTCACAAAACACTAAACCATGACGGTAAGAAAGAGCTAACAGAAGACAGGACGAAACGACAGAAAAATAATATTTGAACAGGACAGCTCGATGACAACAGATGGCGTAACAAGACGGATATGTAACTAAGAAGAGGTCACAAAAAGTGATCGACCTTGAAAAGGACTTGAGAACAGTTGGAAATTTAACGCATGCGTCAAGCCGGAGGGGCACTCCCATGTAAAAAGGGCGGGGGTGCTCGCCGTACCTTTCAGGGTTTAAAAAAGAGGGTTTGGTATCCCCAGGAGCGCATGGTATCCCTTAAGGTGGTCAGCTTCAAAAGGTCCACATCGGGAGCTTTTGAAGTACCTTTTAAGGTATTAAGCCGAAAATAGTCAATGTAAGTTGGTGCGTTGTTTTAGAATTGGAACCTAATTGATGTGGAACAAAATTCAAGCCACGTCCACAAAACAGGATCTTGGTACCTCCTGGGTTTTTTTTTTTTTCAAAATTTCGGACGCGCACCCCCGTCCTTTTTGCATGGAAGTCTCCCCGGGTGTCAAGCTGGGAATAAGGCAAGGTTTTTGAGCGAAAAAGGCAGTTTTGAGTGTTTCTGGGAGTATCACAAAGTTAAATCTTAACACCCGGTACTTGCCGTTTTGAAAACAGTGACAGTGACGGTTGCGTTGCTTGAGTTTACTTTCTTACCTCAGGAGTACACTTCAAAAGATGAACAAAATAATAAAAGATAAACACATTTTCCTTAAGCTCCTTCTTCTCTAACAATTTCCGGCGTAATACAATGAAAAGGACCAGGCCTTGAAATTCTTATATTTAGTTAACACACTAATTGGTTCCTAACCCTAAACGATAAGTCTCGGTGGGGGGGGGGGGGGGGGGGGGAAGCGAGGGAGGACACCCATATAAAAAGGACAGGGTTGCTGGTTGGAAATTTTGAAAAGAACCCTTAAGAGGAGCCAAGATCCTGTTTTATGGGCGTGGCTTGAAAGGTCTTTCGCCCCTAAGAGGTGCGAATTATAAAACAACCGGATTATCTCCTGTCATATTTTTTTTAGCTCAATACCCCAAAAAGGTACTGCATTCGTTTTCGGAGAATCTCTAAACAGACTGCAAAAGCAGCACAGTCATTCCCTTCAAGATTGGTATTGAATTGTTTCTGTGGATCTCTCACTGACTGAGAGAAGTCGTATGACCTTTCGAGTATTTGTAGTCCAGGCCCTTCCCCGCCTAGGCTCGATCACCAGTCGCTGTTCGGGAAAGGTGCAGACTGGGCTCGAGAGAGCGGCGGATATCGAGCCCGCCTTGAGTAGAGATTGAACCTCCGTCAGCTGGCATGGGTTCAGCTGTTGGGAGAGAGCGTTTAGGTTCTGGAATATGGTATATGTAGACTTCAATGTCAGTTGCCAAAGAATGAAACAAAAGCCACATTTGACAAGCTTTTTATACCCTCAAACTACCTCACGTGCTATGTAAAGGTTTTATTTCTTTTGCATGTTACAGAGATGGCTACTCCTAATGAAGACAACGGATCAATTGGGTTCACTTTAAATGAGAAGCCTGATCCGTTTGTTAAAATACAGGAAGAACCTGAGGAGCAAGGACGGGATCGTTGGACCAGGAAAATCGAGTTTTTGTTCGCGTGCATTGGCTTTTGTGTTGGCTATGGAAACATGTGGAGATTTCCATACATGTGCTTTAAAAATGGAGGCGGTATGGCATTAATCAATCAATCCATTCATCCATCCATCCATCCATCTATCCACCCACCCATCCCCTCTCCCACCTACCCACCCACCCATTCATCCATCCATCCATCCAACCAATCAATCAATGAACAAACCAACCAACCGACCAACCAACCAACCAATCAATCAATCAATCAATCAATCAATCAATCAATCAATCAATCAATCAATCAATCCATCAATCAATTGATCGATCAATCAATTGATCGATCAGTCAGCCAGTCGGTGGGTGGGTGGGTGGGTCAGTCAGTCAGTCAGTCAGTCAGTCGGTCAAAATTAATTTTCAATTTGCAAAGCATTCCCTACGTCCTTGGCCCTCTGTAGTTAGAAGAATGGGATTGGCTTAGTTCAGTAAAAACGCCTGAAAAAAAAGGGCTTACTTCTGATACTAACACGTTGACATGCTTGAAACAAGAATAGACCGTGCAAGAGGAAAAAAAAGATGGCGTTTGGTTGGTATTGCCACCATTAACTTCAGTAAAAAATGAAGGAAAAACTAGCTAACAGATTTCAAACCTCCCTACACTACTTCACTGACGTTATATTCTTTCGGTGATTGCCGAAGACGACCAGAAAACCTCTCGTAGTGTTCATATTTTTCCATCTTTTATTCCAGGCGCGTTTCTGATCCCTTACCTCCTTTTCCTGACGTTTGGTGGGGTACCAATCTTCTTTCTAGAGCAATGTGTGGGACAGTTTACACAGTCAGAACCCGTGCATGCGTGGAACAAGCTTTGTCCCTTGCTCAGAGGTGAGGGCGCACGTTATTCTAACCAATACACAAGTCATAGTTCTTCAAACATCTGTTAATTTCCCTCCAATTTCAAAATGATGCACGGCAACCGGAGCTCGAGACAGCTTTAGCATCTTTTCTCACAGAACGTGAAAGAAAGAAAGACCGGGAAAATAACCTCGTAGTTGTTTTTAAAAGTCTGCATACGAGCCAAGTGGCCCATCAGGCTTGAGCTTATCCCGGTTTCTGTAGCATGAAGTGACTAGGAGTATTTCTAATCCCCCATGGATGGGATGCTAGTCCATCGCAGGGTTGAATTCGCCGGTACCCATTTATAAACCTGGGTGGAGAGAAGCACTGTGAGAGTAAAGAACACAGCATCGCGTCTCTGTTTAGGACACCTATGAAGTAAACTTAGCGAAAACGTAGGGATGACTTCTTTTTAATTGTGATCGGAATGAAACTTTACAGAGACGTAACTCTTTTTTACACAGGATTTTCTTCTGTTGATACTTAAAGAACACAGAAACGCAATATTTCGCCTTGCGCTTTACTTAAGTCTCTCACTCAATTTTTCTCTCGTCACTGTTCCAGAAGGGCGTCCAAGATTCGTATCATTTTACGAATGCGAGTGCAATCAAGGATTTACGCTACGAGTTATAGGGGTGGGGGGCGGTGGCCTCATGGTTAGTGCGCTCGACTCCGGATCGAGCGTTCCGGGTTCGAGCCCCGGCCGGGAAAATTGCGTTGTGTTCTTGAGCAAGGCACTTTACTCTCACAGTGCCTCTCTCCATTCAGGTGTATAATTGGGTACCGGCGAATTTAATCGTGGGGGTAACCTTGCGATCCTCCCATCCAGGGGGTAGTAGAAATACTCCCAGTCACTTCATGCTACAGAAAATTTTCGGGAGGCCGTTACTTTCGGAATTCTACGGTAACACCTCTAACATTCCATTCCTAAGTCAGACCTCTATAGCGTCTCTGATTGGCCTATTTTTGTGCGCGACAGTTCAAAACCCGCGCGTCGAGCAATCCCCACTACGCCGAAGGAAGTTGAAAACGCAGCTTTATTTCTCCGGTTAGGCCTTCGATCCACACTAATCCATAACAAAAACGGAGCTTTTTGAAAACGCTCTTCAAACCGGAGGAATTTGAAAACGCTGGCCTTGCGTTTTTGTGTGGACAGAAAACATTTTGGAAACGAAACTTTTCGAAAACGATGAGGTTACAACATTCATGTGATTTCCCTGCCCGAGTTTTACACAAACACAAATCCAATATGTATGGGTTATTGACCAAGTGTGAGGTCAAGATGGCTGGATATTGGCCAAGTTCTCCGTCTCGGTCCATAAACTCGCAAGAAGAGAACGAGGCCAATATCCAGCCATCTTGACCGAACAAGCTTGGTCAATAAAGGATTTATTATATGGCTTTCGGGGAAATTTTTCTTGCGGGACACGGCGGGTAGTCCCGAGCGGGCAAGATAGCCCCATCTTGCCCGCTCGGGTAGCCAATCAAAGCGCAGGATTTGATTCATCTTGCCCGCTCGCGGAGCTTGCCATATAATAAGGCCGGTGACTGTTGCGTTTCTAAATTCTAAGAAAACACAACAGCTTTTTCATTGTGGTTGTACTGTAAAACACATTCACATTCATTAATCATATCCGAGAGTTTAGCCATACTGACAGTTTATCTGTGAGAGTCATGAGAGACTTTTTCGGTCTTTTGATTTTACAAGAATCTGAAAGTGACTGCAGATCGTATTTAGCATGGTTCTAATGTGAGACACATTCAAATTCACTAATCATTTCCGACAGTTTGTCTATGAGAGCTTTCTTTTTGTCTCTTGACTTAACAGGGATCTCAAAGTGGCCGCAGATGATCTTGAGCACGGCTACACTGAATTCTTGGAGCGTATTGCTGTGGTAACGTTCGCACAGGTCAAATTTGTCGTAGCAGATGGGGTGCGAGACGTTGAGTTGCGTGTTTACCTTTTCTATTAGATCTTGACGGTTAGCGTCCTCCTGCAGGCATTCGGCATCTTCCTCTTGGTCCGGTGATATCCCGACCATACCCTGATCTTTGCGCCGCGTTGCTGCTAGTCGTGAGAAAAAGCTCTGGACTTGGGTTTTCGTCATCCACCCTGTTCTAGTGAACAGACGTTCATTACATTCATTTTTGGCGTTTCGCATGTCTACTGCAACTTGGGCAGGATCGGCTTTGCGCCCACTTCTTTTCCTAAGTGAAAACCGTGCCGTCAGATATTCTTTAACCTTCTGTGAAAATCTTACGTTGCTTCTTGGCTTGCTCAGGGCCCATCCTGTTTGTAGAGGCGGAGCATCAGCAATGTCCTCTAGAAGTGTTCTTGAATCCTTGGAATCTGAAGAACAGCTTTTAATATCAGCAGTGTCGACCTATGAGAATTTGAGGGCCCACTCTCTTCTGATCACATCATACTGGCTTACTCTGCTGACAGTATGCTTGCCGACGTCAAGGTGCAGCTCTAGTTGCCCAAACGTTTCGAAAGCCTCAATACATCCAGGAACGGAACATTCGAAGAGTGGCACCGGACTCTCAATTTTCTCGCTAACTTCTAAACGGCGCTTAACTTCTCGCTTCTCGGAGGGAACATAAAACCCATGTGATTCGGCGGTCTGGAGTAATGTTGGACCCTGGTGCTTGATATAGAAACCGTCGTATGGAAGGAACTTCCCTTTACCAATATCATAACATTTCCAAACCCTCAGGCCAGAATCTTCATACTGGAAGTTGTGGAGACTACTGAACTGCTCTATTTTGTTGACTGAAAGTGACTTCTCTGATTCTTTGACTGCGCTGACTGCAGCGGTTGTTCCCTTCACTGGGTGTTCTGTTAAGGCGTTTCTCATGTCCACAGCAGTTAGAAGATCGTGGCCTTCGTTGCAGTAGGTGCGAATCGAGGACTTCATTGGACATAGTATACGATCACAAATATCCTTGCCAGATTGCGGCTCTGAATAATGATAATTTTGGATTGTAGCGCCAACTCTCTTTGCAACATCTCTCACAGCGAGTATCAGGGAGCTATTTTGATAACAACCAGCTTCATTCGACCTTAGATAGACTCTCTGCAGCTCAGGATTCTTAACTTTCAGCAGCTTGAAAAGCTCTTCAAGGATTGACGTGACTGCGTACCAGTCCTGAGTACACTGGTCAAACAATTGCTCGTAAGAGATAACTTCAGTTGTGCCAGAGTGGCTGCTAGAAATTACGCTGCTGATATGCCAACTGAGACCTCTTTTTCCGTACCAGTCACTTTGTTTCTCTCTATAGCGAAGCTGCAGGAACGTCATGGCCCAATCCATGACGAGAAGACAGCAGCTCTGGTCAAGCTTTGCAAGGATATCTTGCTTCGCGTGTTCCTGATTCACGGATCTCATTATGTGAGCTTTCCACTGGACGATGGCTTCCGAAGATTTGTCAATGTCGTACAAAAAGTCATCTTGTTGCTCCTGGCTGTAAAAACTCAGATTTTTGCCATCCTTGACAATTTGGTGCATCTTCTGCAAACACAAAGTAATGTCGTCACATTGAGGGCAGCGAAGAGTATGTTGGTGTGTACAATGTTCCTGGAAATCTGGATCCTTCGGATCGCTGAGACCCAACTTACGGCAGTGGTCGGGGCATTGACTTTCATCATCTTGGCAGTGATTTTGGTATTCCGTTTTGAAGTACCTCTTACCGTCGCTAAGCGATCTTCTCAATTCATCGGCTACGTCCTTCTTCAGGTCTATTTGATTAAGCTCATCTACTATTCGGTCGAGTCGCTCGAATCCCGCTGAACCATCGGCTGCTATGTTGTCCAAGCCACTAAGTGACTTCTGCTGAGAGGCTTCCCTTACCTCAAGAACTCGAAATAGAGTTGCACGGCTTAGTGGTTCGAACTGCTCTTCTTCACAAAACTGGGGGTACTGCTTGACCATTGTTACCCTCGTCACCTTCCGAATAATGTTGGGCATCGTGATCTTTTCGCCGCTATTAAGCCTTAGTTTCCTCGTACCGAACGCCACATCTTGATAGAAGTATGGGCGATTCACAAAGTCTAAGAAATGGTCAAGTTTCGCCGGGGGTAGACAAACTCGATAAGAAGGCGACGTTTCTACTAAGGAACCTGGTCCACAATCTCGCGCATGAGCTCTAGCACATCTGATTTGTCACTCGGTTAACTTAGCGTATGGCTCATGGATCCTCTGAAGGGTCTTCACTGGATATCGATATGCATACACGCTCAGAATCTGGTTCTTCACGTTCTTAGTGCTAGCGTTACTGTAGGCCTCCATTAGCTGTACAAGGTCACTGAAGTGTGCGTCTTTTTCTGGTGTGACACAGGACTGAAACAGCTCTGGTCCGGCCTTCGGAGCTATGACGTCACATACCAGATTGTAGGCTTCCGTAGCCTTGTCAATACAGACCTCCTTCTCTTGTTCACTCGCCTTGTCCCATGACGTTTTGAGCTGAAACATTGAGGGACTGACCCTACCAGCATTAGTTGCCACTTGGTGAAGACTTTCCATTGCATCACTAAATGCTGCAATTGCCACCTTAGCCCCACTTCTAGCTTCGTCTTCTTCTTCGGAGCTCTGACTGTCCTGTTCAGACTCGCACCCTGGAGCCCAATCAGCAGTGTAGGCGGCAGATTTCGGATGAGCTGGTGTTACGTTATGGGTTGACATAACAGTTGCGAGTTTTAGAGCTGCAATACGTTTGGCGAGTCTAGGAGTAACAAAAGGAAAAATATAACCCCGCCGTACATTGATCTTGATTAGTTTACTCGAAGTAAAAGCAATTTGGATACAGTACAACTATGCCTATTGGGTGTAATGTGGGGCGTGGTATCATCTCGTTCTACTTCAGCAATGTTGCGCGCAGTAATTTCAACGTTAGCCTACTATCGGCGACATTGCGTACAATGACGTGGCATAACTGTCCGTCATTTTCTGCACTCTGAACATCCAATAACCAACTAACACACGACGATTTGCTTTCGTCTTTTGTGTTCTGAGAACAAATGCGCTTAGCGCTAAACAGTAGCCTGTGTAGCAGCCGTTTCCTTTCCTTTTCCGGACGGAGAGATCGAACGCACTCGCTCGCAGTTTCGTTCTCTTCACGTGCTTTTTTGGAAACGCCTGCTACGCAGGCTACTGAACAGTTGAGGCTTATTCTAATGTTGATGTCACCATTTTGGTCATGTTATACAAATATGGCTTCTAACTGGCTCGGTGAGTCAGTGCTGATTGTGCAGAAATTGCAGCTTGTAGCCATCTCTAAAGAAAAAAGATGTTTCGTGTTACATTGTATGCCATTTCGCTGCGTATGTCCTTCATTCTTTTTGAGTCAAAACAAAACTTTATTGAAAGTGCTGACCAGCTGAACACTAGTTTCGCCATTGGTAAACGCCCAATTAGTGTCCCAATGTATACACAGTCATTGTGCAAAATAGAGAATATATTATATTATTTGTAAACAACATTATTCTCGTATCATCATTAACGAACATTCACATGAGTATTTTGTTTTTGTTTTTTTTTCTAGGTAGAGACGGGTTAATAGACTTCCGACTTCGATTTGTCTTTATTTTTTTCTGACAGCTACTTCCCTGTATAACGTGGACAGCCATTATTAATAAAGAGCAAATACAAAATAACCCATAATCACCTGGAAGGCTCATCTTCCTGTTCGGTATTGCTCTGGACCTGTTGCCCTTGCAACCACGCCTTGTTTTCCTCCAACTTGATATGGTAAAGCTTAGAGCAAGATACACCAATCACTGAAAAGCATAGTCAATAGGAAATAACATTCTTAGCTTGGAAACTAATGCGAATTGAAACTGAGTAGCACAAAACGGGTACCTTGTGGTGTCGACCAGGCCCAGTCAGTGCAAAATCTACAGAGTGTACACTAAAAATGTGAGTAATTTTCTCTTCATTTTTTACCTTCTTTTTTCTTTGCAAGTAGCTAATCCCTACCGCAATATGGACAACTCTTAATAAAAAATACGCTTGAACATTTTTGCCTGTTTCAATCTGTAATAAGCTCCGAAGCCGGTTAAGTTTATCAAGCTTTAATCAAGGAGTGAATCCAAGATGGCTGACTCACATGGTTAACAACTAAGATATACAGGCATCATGGGAAATTAATCAGCCTCGCAAGGCATGATGGCTAACACGCTTTTCTCTTTATAATAGAACATCAAATATATTATTATTATTTTTTTTTTTTTTGACAAAACAGACAACCACTAGACATAATAATAATAATAAAACTAATCAATCAAGTCCCTATTCAGAGAGTTTGTTTGTCTCTTTAGTACTTGTCCCAATAATCATATAAGGTCCAAAGCCCTGTTTGTAGGGTTGGTCGTCCATCCCGTCCTCCGAAAGGACGTCTACAGCAATGGGTAGTGTTCACCTGCAAGAAATAAAAGGCAGGTCGGTTCAAGAGTTAGTCTGAGTAACGAGCTGGACGTCGAGTTACTCGGCCACTCCGGGTGACAGTTTGTCCAACAGGTGAACTGGATGCTGCAGGACGGGAGGGTGCCACTGGTGAGGATAGTGTGGGTGGCTGGATTGTGGCACAAGGCGGCAAGGGGGACACAGGAAGTGGGGTTTCAGGTGCTGGAGATGATTCAGATGAAGGTACTGTGGGTGCAGTTGCTTGCACTGGTGATGAATCTGCTGTTGGTCTGGACTGCAAATGGAGTCGTAGCACACCAGCACGTGATGAATATGGTCGCAGCTTATCTGGGAGGGTTGGTACAGGCCTGGGCTGAGGTGGTGTTAGACTGCTTTGAGAGGGGGCAAGCTGTACCTGAGCCCGATTTCGTCTAATTTGTGAGGTGCCAATCTGTATTAGGTAGGATCGTGGACCAGGAGGACTCACTATCTGTCCAGGAATCCAAGCCTTAGCTGAGGAGGATGGTGGTGGCTTGGCGTAGACATAGCTTCCAGGAGGTAGCTTGGGAAGTGGTGGTCCAACACGCTTGTCGTATGCTTTCTTTTGCTGTGATTTGCGGTGGAGGTGCTCAAGCACCACGGTGTCGCGTGGGGAGGTGCGAGGTTCTAAGGTGGCGGCAGACTGTGGTAGATCCGTGCGAAGGGTGCGGCCAAACAAACGTTGAGCTGGGGAGAAGGTGTGTCCAGCAGGTGGAGTGTTGCGAACAGAGAGTAACGCTAGGTCCACATCTTCCGCAGTGAGAAGAATGTGTTTGGCAGACTTCACTGATGCTTCAGCTCTGCCATTAGACTGAGACCAATAAGGTGAGGAGGTAATGTGATGAAATTTATATTTCTCTGCAAATGTTTTGAATGCCTCAGATGTGAATTGAGCTCCGTTGTCTGTGATGAGGGTATGGGGAACGCCGTGATGTCCAAAGTGTTGTTTGGTTGCTTGTATGACCGCTGAGGCCTGGATGGAGGGAAGCCGATCAAGTTCGTAATAGTCACTGTAATGGTCCACAGTGACCAAATAGGCGGACCCATTGAGAGCAAACAGATCTTGAGAAACCAGTTGCCAGGGTAGCGTGGACACTGGGTAAGGCTTTAGTGGTTCTCGAGGATGTTGCTGGGCATGCTGTGCACAAGTGGTGCAGTTTGTGCACATGTCTGTGATTTGGCTGTTGAGGCCCGGCCAGAACACACAGCTACGAGCATGTCTAAGAGTAAACTCAGTACCGCGATGAGCTGCATGCAGCTTGTAGAGGATGCTTGGTCGAAGCGAAGAAGGTATGACAACACGGTCTTGTTTATATAGGAGTCCTTCGTGCGTGGTAAGTTCATGACGGACCGACCAATATGGATGTACGAGGACAGGAACTGCGGCTTTGTCATTTGGCCATCCTGTTTCAATGAGAGTACGCAGAGCTTTCTGTTCAGGATCTGTGTTTGCTTCAGTTCGGATTTCCGGGACAGTGGCATCCTGGAAACCAGAGAGTTCTGGGTTGTTCCCTTCAAACTCCACACGGTACACCAATTCATCATGGACTCCCTTGTGTGTTGTCTCTGGCAGAGGTGCACGAGAAAGAGTGTCCGCAATAAGGAGTGAGGATCCTTTGCGAGACTCCACCTGGAATAAGTAGCGCTGGAGTGTGAGCATCATGCTCTGCAGGCGGCGCGGGGCAGAGGCCAAAGGGCGTTTGAAAATGGTTTCCAGTGGTTTGTGATCACTGTGGACAGTAATCCCAGATTTTCCGAAGAGTAGCTGGTCAAACTTCTGAAAGGCATGCACAATGGCAAGTGTTTCTTTCTCAATTTGCGCATAGCGCTGTTCGGTTGGGCTGAGGGAGCTGGAACTGTAGGCAACAGGTTGCCAATGGACGTCAGGTGATTTGTTGGGATGGTTGACAGGCTGAAGTAGGGCCGCACCAAGACCATATTCAGATGCATCAACTTGCAGTACCACTGGGGCATTTACATCAAAGTATCGAAGGCAGGGAGCTTTGGATACAAACTCCTTGGCTTTTGTGAATGCTTCGGTATGTTGATCAGCCCACAGGAACTCTTGGTCAGCATGTGTAAGGTCACGGAGAGGGCGAACCACTTCACTGAGATTGGGACAAAATTTGGACAGGTAAGTAATGGTGCCCAAGAAACGTCGAGTGGCCGCCTTGTCCTGAGGTTGAGGCATATTCAAAACAGCATTGGTAATTTCGATGCTCGGTTTGAGCCCCTCTGGGCTGAGGACATGTCCCATAAATGGTGCAGTATATGTTTTGAATTTAATCTTGTCAGGATTTAGTTTAAGATTGTGCTGAGAGAGTCGTTTCAAGAGCTCAAATACCGTGTTGTCATGATCAACATGTGCATCGGCCAGGGATTCGCCACGGCCAACCACAATAATGTCATCAGCAATATTGACGACACCTTCCATGCCACAAAGAATATCATGAAGACGACGCTGGAACTCTTCAGGAGCAGAGCTGATATTAAAAGGGAGTCGAGTCCAGCGGTACCTTCCCCATGGAGTGTGCATAGTGGTCAGAAAGGAAGACTCATCAGTTAATCTGATTGTTTGGAATGCATCCTTGATGTCAAATGTGGAGAAAATCTTGGCCCGGTGGAAGCGGTGGATGTTTTCCTCTAGAGTAGGAATGGGGTACACTGGCCTGATGATGGCTTTGTTGATTGTTTGCGATGGGTCTAGGCTAATACGAACTTTCGCAGGTTTTGTGTCAGAGGCAGGGCGCTCACGAACCACCATATTTGAGATCCAGGGTGTGGGTTTGTTGACCCGAATCAACGGTCCCGTGTTAACAAGTTTGTCTAAGGCCTCTTTGATGGTGGGAAGTTTAGGGGCAGCATAACGGTGGGGAGCGGCTTGTATAGGTCGGATATCAGGGTTGAGAGTTAAGGAGAAGGGCTCATCCAGTTCACCTAGTCCCTCGAATAAGTTAGCATAAGCAGACTTTATGTAATCAAATGTTAACTCACCAGGTGGTGGCGGAGGCAGCACTGGGGTAGTGAGCAGTGTATTTGCAGTGTCCACATCATACTTGAGAATTCCCATGCGTGTGCTGTCAGCAAGGCCTAGTAGTGGGGCATAGTACTGCTGAGAAGTAATGACTTGAGCCACTATGTCATAAGACATGCCACGACGAGTGCAGTGAAGTGTGACTTGGCCTCTGGTTGGGATGATGGATTTTGAATAATCCAGTAGTCGAACCACTGAGGGTTTAATTTGGATAGGTGGCAGCTGATTAAGGTCATTGACATGAATTGTATTGCACGAACAACCAGAGTCAACTTGAAATCTGAAGTGCTTTGATGGAGGTGATGATGATGTGGGACCGATGTTGAGGTCAACATAGATTCCTTTGGCTGCAGATTGCACCTGATAAACCTCATGAGTGGCAATGTAGTCGGCTTGCGGGTCAGCTTCTGCATCTGCAGCTGACTCTGATACAACATGTATGGACGTGGCCCGGCACACTTGTTTCCAGTGACCCCGTTTTCCACAGCCATGGCAAGTGTCATTGGAGGCAGGACAGTCACGGCGGTTGGCATGTGGTGCACGCCCACACCACAGGCAGGTCGAAGCACTGGAAGGGCCAGGAGGTCGGTCCTTTACACGTCGATTCGGATGGTGAGGAGTCTTGGATTTGTCCACTGCTGGGGTAACCTTATGTGCTGCTTCCTCGAGGTGGTGTTTTGTTATGGCAGATTCAGTTTTCAGTCCAACCTCAAAGTCACGCGCTTTGGAAATTACCTGAGCGAAGGTCAGTGTTGATAAGTTTTCTCTGGCAATGATATCGCTTCGGAAGGGCTTAAAAGTATCATTGAGGCCAATAACAAAAATGTCCCTTTGTAAACGATCGTCCACTGCTGTGGGAAAATTACATTTCTGATATTCCAACCTGACCAGTGTGTGCCAATCTTGTATTGACATACCAGGTTCTTGTTTCAGAATACGTAGAAAATTGTGAGTACTTTGAATGATAGGCTCGTCTCCAAGGTAGTGCTGTGAAAGCTGCGCGAGCCATCTAGCTGGATGTTGTTTGTCATCATCAGGAATTTGAGCGTCGATTGTGGTTGTGAGCACGTCCCATTCGGCCGGAGGAAAGGCTCGGCGAAGAGCGGCCATAACTTTCGGCCTTTTTGTTGCGATCCAGTAGTCGTTGCTGTCGACTGCTTTGGCGGGGTCTACATAGTCCTCCATTATGCAAAAATCTCGAAAGTTAGCCAAGAAAAACTTGA
Organism: Orbicella faveolata; assembly: GCF_042242905.1. Lineage (NCBI taxonomy): Eukaryota > Metazoa > Cnidaria > Anthozoa > Scleractinia > Merulinidae > Orbicella > Orbicella faveolata. Next base: position 27,290,250 of record NW_028301540.1, read on the forward strand.
ACGCTCGGCGGCGATCGTCAGAGTTAGCGTCGAAGATTGGTCGATCTTTTCCCATGGCGGCGAGCGGAGCGAGAAAGAAAACGGTCACAGACTACAGAGGCAAGAGGCCTTCAGGCGATTGCGGGTTCCGAAACTTCTGACACCATGGGAAATTAATCAGCCTCGCAAGGCATGATGGCTAACAAATCACCGGCATGATTACGGTGTTTGTTTCAGCTTGAGACGGTTGTAAATACTCAAAGAACTGTAAAAAATTTTAATAACAACTTAAAAAAATAAAAAAGCGAAAGTTCTTTTTTTCCATCGGAAACCAAATGCAGTGTACTTTTGAATGATTATTTTCAGTCCTAAAAGCATTTTCGTGTCTCTTTAGTTTTAGCGCGTAAAAGACTGTGCAAACATAACAAATTTGCATACGCGAAAATTGACCAGCCACTTCTCTCAAACATGGAATTTTAGCTTCAACCTTCATTTTCATGTTTTCTTTGTACAAAAAAATGTTTTTGAACCATTTTCATTCATCACTTCTAGTTAGGAGCGCACTATACGTATATATTTACTGCAATTTTAATAATTCGTCCGTGCTTATCTAACACTTCAATTTACTTTAATTAAGGCACGTCAACCAACAATATTGTCGGCTGAGACCGAAACTTAAACGCATGTCTTATTTAATCGGACTCGATTTGAGTACTTTCTTCTCTTTTCTTCGTTATCATTGAATTAGAAAAGGAGAAATTAATGTTTCTTTCTGAAACAGTAATTCTAATCTTAGTCCTAAATATTCTGCTATGAACAAAGCGAAAACAGCGTCGTAACAATGCCACAAATGTTACTTCGAAGTTTGGTTCTGTTGGCTTGGGAATAAACAAAAAGTAAAAATTAAGTCTTGTTAGTCCTGACACTTTGAGTTGATTTATGCCATATCTACAATTCTTCAGACTTACGGGATCCCGCTGGAACATGCTTCCCATAAATACCAGTTATTTCCCTCGACATGTCAGGGCTGACTGCGTTTCTTGTCTTCGGTTGCCACTGTCGACCAGAATGCAGCGGATACTGACATGTGCGTCGCGGGCGCCAGTGTTTACCAAAGTAATTTCTATGTTTCTCACAGATCCATAGTCCTTCGAGTTGTTCAAGGGAAAGGTCATGAGGCAAACCCAACCTGCTGAGAATTATCTCAAATTCTTGTATGGAACCTATTAGCTGGCTGAGGTGCCACGTTTGCAACTGGTCATCGATATTACTTCGACAGCTCAGTCAGAAAGCTTTATCAAACTGAGTGCACTTGCCGACTTGGAACAAAATGATTCCCCTCTGGTCTCTAATAAGCACTTGTGTTCCATATTTTGATTTTCGAGATTACTGAGCCGTTTCGCAATTGTAAACTGGCTAGCGGAATTACACGTGAGGTTATTAACCGGACCTCCGTGCAAGCAGCATCACATCGAAACACAATCTTTCAGCGGTCTAACTGGCGAGATTTCTTCAACCTTTCAATTCTTGATTTTCTCCCTCATACCAGTCTTGGATAGTTAATTGTCTGATTCACGAAGAAACCATGCTTTGATAAGATGTTTGGATAGGATATTTAGCACAAATTGGCCTGGAGTTGGCGAGCTTTGTTCGCTTTCAAGCCGGAACTCGATAAAACTCGCGCTCAAGTTTCGATCGAAGGCAATACCTGCCTATTTACTGGAACTGTTGTTGAATTCAACAATGTGAAGGCTTGGAAAACGGCCGAAGTTGGAGAGAAACCCGAGCTGAGTAGCAGGTAAGCTGTATTTATGATAAAATCTGCTCGAGATAGGTCAATTTCGGTGCAGGCGTGAAAGTTGCAAATGCACGTGCATGTGCTGATACTACTGCTGATTCAAACGGCCATAACTTTTGAAATACCAAAAACGTACAGGGGTTTTTGCCTATTTTTGTCGACAAAGGACTACCCTTTTTGCCTCTACAGACTAGAGTTCTCAATTAGGTCCCAGAGTTTAGAAATTAGCTTCTAGATGAAGGTTATTTCCAGCTATCGTTCGATGGCGATTAATAGTGTCCAGCAATTTGCTTAATTTCGTCTTGCCACTTAAATAAAGAAAAACATTGTTGGTCTGTTCAAAAACTAGAGAGGTTTACAAGTAAATTGATATAAGATTCACTACTAGATGTTGCGAATCAAGTATTTTTCAGCGCCACGAAAAATGCCAATTTTATGCATTTGGAGACGTTGCAACGGGCGCTGACCGGACGAAATATTTTTTGGCTCTAACGCGACCAGAAAATAATTTTGAGTCAAACCAAACCTGTTTTTATTCTAACCTTGATAAAGTCTTTCAGTTACCAGAGTTTCAGGCAAAATTATTTTTGGTGCGAAATTGAGTGGGTGGTTCTTACAGAGACAGCCTCTTAAATACTTTACTAACCCAGTGTAAAAGAGTGACAAAAGTGGGCCATTTCTCCAGCAAAAATCATTATTTGCATTTTACTTCCACATTCGACCAACTGTAAACGTTTGAATTTCGTAATTGGACGAACCAACTTGCAGCATAATGTTTATCTATATCCTTTTCGTACATTTGATGAAGCCAGGTATTCACATCATGTTATATACTGTACGTGGACTGCGCTACTGTTACTATCGAAAGCGAAGGTACAGAAAAATTCTCTGTGATCAACTCTCAGTAAACATGGCCGCCAGGCGAATGTTTAGAACACGTGACTTAGTTTGGCCCCGTGACTAAAATGTACGCGAGCTCACGCGAGCTACTCGCGCTGACGCGAGTATGATTACTTGACAGGCGCTTACAAAAAGCAAGAAAGAACACAAATCGCCAAACTAATACTCTCCGAAATTTGAATACAGCAATTGTTTATCGGGTGATTTGAAATTACCCGCACACTTAGCAAGAGAACTCGAATTTTCGTGGCACAGGCCGATGTCTCGTCTCTTCGAGGCATGGAAACCAGTTAGCGGCGCAAAGGTTACTGGGAGAATCAAAATGGCGGAGACCAGTGTGTCTGGTATCGATATATCAATTTCTAGTATTTCGTTGTGAAAATGTCGTTCTGGGAATTTGTAATGTGTCTGGTGGAAACTGGTGAAAGCTTGGAAGGTGTATTTCCTGGTGGTCTGATCAACCGTGGTAAAAGCCTTCTAAAAGGATTTGATTCCCTGACAAGTAGTTGGTGAAATTTGACAGGAAGTGTTCTTACGAAAGAACTTAGCATGCGGTACTCATTATGGTATTGGAATATTTTGTCTGACTGAGGCAGGAGAGCAACAAATCGATTGGGTCCCCGAAAAGGACTGAAATTGACAGTGGAGATGCCAAAAATATGGCAGATAAGTCTACCAAGATAACCATTTTTATAATTCGGGAAGCATTGCGAAATAAATGCATGTAAATGAGCTAAATTAATTTTAATTTCCCTGTTGTTTGAATAATTTATGGAAAATATACAAACGTTTCAAATTAAATCAAGATATCTTAAATTTAAAATTTTAGTCACTCTGAATATATTTTTATTAGTTTTGTTTGAGTTTGTTATTGTGATATCTTCACTAATATTAGTGCTAACTTGCTGGTAGTTGTTGTTATTTATTATTCTTATAGTAGTAACTGTTCAGTGTTGTGGTAATTCTTTCTTTAATAGTATTTTTATCCAGGCAGTGAGGCCTGGGTTTAAATTTCGGCTCCGTTTTTTGTTTTCTTTTCCACGTTCAGTCACAAATCGTCGTCTGGTCTCTAAGGCGCATGCGTCACCCCTGCAAGCGTACAGCACATGGAGTTTACAGAGGTTGCCGTCGTGAAAAGTTAGCGCGGATTCCTTGATTTCTAGGGCGATGAAATCACATACAAACAAACACACCGTTCGCGGTAGACCAACACTAAAGGACGTTAAGCGTTTTCGCAACGGGTCGGTCTGCAAGCCTTACGAGAGATCAATTTACGAGCGAACATTTTGAGTGAATTTATCAAGAATCATGTCAGACAGTTATACCAAAGGAGCCATCAACCGGGGCTATCAACTCTTCAACTTGATAAAAAGCATCTTCAGAAGCGTCATCGTATTTTTAGACGTGATCGTGAACCAAGTAGAATCCCAGCACAAACTCAAGAACTTTTGAGCAACAAGAGCAGAAAGGTATCTGTTCGAGTACACCTAAGTAAAATGCTCTGAGAAACTTCGTTAAGTATAATAAAGATAAAATCTCGAACTAAACGATATTCTCTCGTTATTTTCTTGTAACAGAGTTATGTGTCTTTACAAGAGTGAAACCCATGTAGCAATTTATTATAAAGCTGAAAGAAACTAATATATGTTGACCCCAGCAAAACAATTCTTGGCTTGCACTGTCACGCAATCCTGACAAAATAAAAAATTATTTGAAAACCATTTAGTGGATAAAATCAAGAAATTATGATGTTATAGGAGGTTAATAAAGATGATACTTTTCCAATTGTTAAGTCTGTGTTTTTTCCCAAGCTCAGATATTCGTCGAAATATTTTGCACAAATTTACAGAGCCCAGTATGGAGCCGCCATGTTGGTGTACCTCCGTGGTACGCCAACATTGCGGTCGGTAAATAGTGATATAACGACCTTGACTCATTTCTTGAAACATCTTGAAAACCTTGGTTGCGGAACCTCCAGCAAGGAAAATTGACAGTGAAAGGAGAAAGTTGCCTGCTGGTATTTTAAGACCTGGCATCTGGGGCGGGCTGTACCAGATGTCCTCTTTATTGCATTTTGGATTGTTGCAGTATGTTCTCACAATCGCCTGTGTCCCATTTCCACTCGCCTCTACAGCTGGATTATCTGCCTTGCAGGTGCGGCACAAATTGAATAGAAGAAGCAGCTGAGTGAGAAAGACAATATGCTTTGGCTCTGTTCTGATGTTGGTGTTCTTGACTGACAACCTAAAATAAATTTAAAATTCATTCATTGTAATAATTATGGAAACTATAACAATATAAAAAGAAATGATCTCCTAAGACCACCAGTCATATAGCCAAACCACAAGTGTCATACTGTAACCAAAAACACTTATTTCATGACATATCTGGACTGCCCCCCTTCCAGTGTCATACAATGTCGTATTAAACTACCAGTACTTATTGTTATCATTGTTATTATGACAATGATGATGATGATTATTGTTATTATTATTTTAATATAATACTTATAACATTTATATATTTTTAAAAAAATATTACCGATTAAATTTTTCCCCACTATCCTCATCTGTTTCTGTTACAGTGGTTTCTGTTTCTACTTCTGTCTCCGTTTCGAAGACAGAGCCATCCTCATCTTCTTCCTCTTCTTCGTCAGATGCTTCACCCTCTTCTTCCTGTGTGGCATCTCCTTCACCTGTGTAACCTTCTGCACCATCATCATCATCATCCTTTTCTCCGACATTCTTTTCTCTATCTGCCTCTGGGATTCTTGATCATTTCCTAGAGAGAGAAAAAATAAAGTTCATACCAAAACCATAAAGAAAAAGAGTAGGCATATCAACTGACACCAGAAGTACACTTCTGCTGACACTAAGTAAAAGGGAAAGTGAGGAGTAGGAAGCAGGAAGAAGTTACCACACATTTCGTTATTTACACAAATCAACTGATACACCACGAAATAACAAACACTGTATTCACCTTCAGTGCAGTAGTTTGATCGTCGATTTGACAGCTTCCACTTCTTCACTTTGTTCTCCAACGACACAATTCTGTTTTTTAGTTTTCGCACTGTATTTTGCAAAACAGTGCAGTTGCTGCAACCCGCACCTTCCACAGGATCCGGTGCTTTTTGGACTAAAGTCTCGATCACTTCTGCGTGCTGCTCATCGACACATTCATTAAGCTCCGATACTTCAACTTCGGGCGACTCGATGATTTTATGCTCTCCAGAGCATACCATTGTAGACTGAACTGTGGTGGTGGATGTTTCAGTCACCCTCACGGGCTTTGCTCTTTTAGCGATGGGTTCTCCTGGTGGTGACTGATCTGAGCAAGCAGCTCTCTGAGTTGCCATTGCTGCTTTGATAGCCTAGGAAAGTGTTGTCGATAAGGAAGACTTGAAAATCAAAAGATAAAAAGTTGAAAGGTGTGATAATCAATGACTGACCATGCACTTCTCCGCTTTGAAGGTTTTTCTATCGCGTCTTCCTTTCCAACTGTGTGGATTGTTGGAAACACACAACAACAAAACTCATCCTTACGAAGCCAGCGTGGCATTGATTTCCCTCCTGGCTCGCCGAGGACAAATCTCTGTTCAAAATCCTCGGGTTTGAAGTGCACGGAGCATATCACCGAGTGCTTCGATGGCTGCCACTTCGCTCTCTTCTGTTTGACAAAATCTAACCACTTCTTCCTTCGCCTCTTTGCTTCCGGACGATCGTCCTCGAACAATGGAATCACGTGGAGCGATATATCTTGAACGTCGTCTTTTTGGTTGCTGCAACCAGCAGCAACGCAAATCGTAGGGATTTCCTTCGCACGCAATCGAGAAACAACGAATGAAGATAAGTGAAATTATGTTGATTTCACTGAGATCGCGGGAAATAGGTCCTGGAATTGACGTCACTAGTTCCATTCCCCCCGATTGTTGCTTCACTCGGACTTGAACCAAAATGGCGTCTTTTTAGGCGGAATTTAAGAGAGAAACACTTTTAGGGTTTAGGTGCACTTTAAAGACCTGCAAACGAGTAATGTGCTATTACTCGATTCCAAGAAATGCAATCAAAAGCAGAATAGCTCGAGCACATCGATTCGATTGAATTTCGTACGACTTCAAATGCAGAACATTTAGCTCAATTGCAATATAGCTAGTGCCTCTCTGTATAACGACTGCCTGGGTACACGCAGCAAAGCGTCTAGTTTTTTAATGGTTTAAAATCTGGCCCGGGTTGTTCAAAAGCCAGTTAGCGCTACCCGAGGTAATATAATTATATATTTTTTGTATAGAAATATCTTTCACTGCTTATGGTTGTATAGTTTTAAGATGAATCAAACTTAAAACTGAAAGACAAACAACATAAACAGAAAGCTGGACCGAAAAGTTACAAAAATGAAAGTAATCAAAATTCTCGCTAATTAAGAGGTGCCCTCTGTAATTTTCAACTATGGCCATTTGGACCAGAAAAAATCAAATTCCTCAAACTTTCTCAGATGAATGGTCTAGATAAGTGATTCACAAAAATATAACTTTCAGTTCAATTCGACTCGTATTTTAGCGCTGGGGCCACCATCTTGGTTTTGCCCCTCTGAGAGGGCTTTTAGCGGCCATTTTAGGGCACATTTTTAACAACTTGCCATACAAAGAAAACGATCTAACTCCGGGTAAAAACCCTTTATTCGAGACAAGCAAATGTTTCTTGTTACATTGAGAGGCTGTTTTGGCAATTTGATCCTCACCTGATTTTTCTACAAAATTTTAAATTTCTTCCCTTTCGGACTACTCATGAAGCGCCATAAAAAAGGCGAAGTTTAAAGGAAAATATCGCCAAAAGTACATCACTTGAGATCCCAAAACTACCCTCCACTTAAAGAGCAATGTCTCACCTGTAAAAACATGCAATAAAATTTTGGGGCAGTTAAAACCGTAAAATGTTAGAAGAAGAAGTTTAATTAAGCTGTGTTTTTGTCAACAAAGACCGCCGCCCTAATTAGCATAATAACGTGAAAATAACGATGCACAGAGAAAATAATGATATATTCCACTTATCTCGCGACATGTCGACAACTGGATGTTCCACGATGCCTCATATTATATTTCCAGTATGTTTCAGCCACATTTTCGGTGATTAGTGTAGGAAATAACTCTCAGACATCGCCACGGTTGAGCAGATTTCAACTCTCCGAAGCCCGCTTCATAACATCTATCAATATTATTTGTCTTTCGCCCCATAAGCCGCCGTTTACAAGAAGTTTAACAATTTGCTGAGATCCTAACTGACCCAGAAGTCTGTTAGCAGCCTTTAAAATCTTCCTTTTAATCAAGGATTCTCATCAAGAACTCGTTTAAGCTCAGTTCTGTTTTGATCTGTTATGCACCCGCCATTATTCCACAGATTGCGTTACATTTGACAAATGCGCATTCCAACGGGTAGGGGTAGGGTGGGTAGGAAGTGAAAATGTAACCGACATTAAAGCCATTTTACGCATTTCTGTGGCTAAAATAGTAACTGGCTTTCCCAGAATGATTTGAACATGAGCTTCTGCTTGCAGGTATTTTCTAGGTTACTTTTGCAGGGTAGGTGGGGCGGGTGGGGGGGGGGGGGGGGGGGTTGTGTTTTAAAGAAAAAAAGAAAAGAAAAAAGAAAACGATAGACAGTATCAGGTCAAAAGATTATGATCTGTGTATCTTGATCAGCTTTATCAGATCATCAGTGAGGCCCTATTAGGGGTTTTCGGGATACTGGATATTTGGGTAAAAGTTAATAGAATGCAAGAAATTTAGGGGAAATATTAATGGGGTAGAGGATGTTTAGATCAGATAAAACAGGACATTAATTGAGTAGGAAATCGTTGAGCTGGATTTAACAGGATACAAGATATTTAGGACAAAAATTAATAGGATAAGGGATACACCGACACCCCCCCCCCCCCTCCCCCTCTCCCACTATGGGGCCTCAACAATGGTCAGCTATTTAGGATAAAATAAATGTATGTCAACTTCTATAAGCATTTATTCTGGACTCTTAGTACTTATATCACGGTGAAATATGAAAGTTTTGTATCAGATTTTAGGGGTTTTAAGGTTAGGTAACGCAGCTCCTCGTTAGTCATTTCGAAGCCCACACTTGTTACACTGAATAGATAGATAAAGACGGGGCTGGAGAAATAAACAGAGAATGAAATGTGTCCTGAATTCTGTACCGTTTAACACGAATTTCTTATATGGCAACCTGTCTGCAAAGAGATCGAGGCACAACATTTCACACTATATTTGTAAACAACTATCCTAATCTCATTGACAGCCATTAGTTTTTGACGAGAATTTTCATTTATTACAAATAAAATACGGATAGAACTCTAATAAAAAGCCTCTTCCTTGTGTTTTTTTTGTTCAGCATTATACTTGTGTCTTTCGCTGCCCGAAATGCCATCAAATGGTGAGAAAGGCAACAGACTGACAAGCAGTGCGCAAGAAAAGTTTTTCTCGGGTCAGGAAACGGCCATAAAAGTCGAAGCAATTACTGTAGCACAAAAGATGAGGCACTCAAAAGATGAGGCCAGAATTAGGCGGTTCACCTGTGATGAGTTCCTGACTCCTTGTCACGTTTAATCCTTCCTCTCGAGAATGGCTTCAAAGCTTAGAAACAGACAGGAGAAGGTCCTCCAAGAAGACACAACAACTGCTGAGAATCAAGCTGCAGATATTTTTGACAAGTGTCAGTTAACTCATCCAATTGCTTATGACTCATTCAACTTGTGTGCCTTAAACGCATCTATAATGTCTTTAAAAAGCTAAGCGTCAACATTAGTGCTTCGCTTGATAGATGCGGGTATTTTAAAGCGCCCTGCATAGGGTTGAAAACTAGTCTTGTGCAGACATGCAGCTGTGCTCCATCACAGAACTGAACGACATTAGCGGCTGTGGGGTGCCTCAGGCTCATAACGAATGGTGCCTACAAAATACAAACGTCTTTCCGCCAGATTAAGAAAACGTGAAAAAGTAGATCTTAGCCAGGGTTATTAGAATCCAGAAAGAAACCTGGGGGTAGTCATTAATTTTTCCGAGATAATTAG